>NC_069499.1:686186383-686386383 GCF_027579735.1 Bombina bombina
GTATGTGCTTAACCTTTTTCTTAAAATTTCCAAAAAAAAGTCTTTAAATCATTATGCTAGTGTAATCTAATTGTATTTTCTATCAGGCCTGTGTCTAACTGTCTATCTGACTTACACAGCATACTGTTGTTATAATTGCTGCCCTACGTAGCAGCCAGCCAGTGCGACCACTCATAGAGTCACTTCTTAACATAATTTTAATATTAAAATCTAAAATTTTAAAATATTTTGCTAGTGTAATGTAACTTAATTTTCTATCAGTCCTGTGTTTTTGTCACTTACACAGCATACTGTGTTAAATTGCTGCCCTACCTACCATCCACGACTCATATCTGCCAGCCTGTCTGCCAGGCCCAAGTAGCCAATTAGTGGCACCAATCACAATTCTTGTAACAGTAATAAAAAAAAAAAAAACATAATTTTTTGGACTGCAAATATTCAGTCTCCTAGGGCCATTGAATTTCATTTACCTCCTGCCTGCCACTGCCAGCCTTTTGTGCCAGGCCGTCTAGCCAACTATTTACACCAATCATAATTGTTGTCACAGTCAGACAGTATAGTTATTAATTTAAATAAAAACATTTTTTAGTGTTGATCTTAACCCTCAGTTTGCTCGTGCCTTTGAATTGCACTTTTCTACAGCCTTCCAAGCCTGTGTGCCAGGCCTACTTAAAAAATATTTACACCAATCATATTTGTTGTGAGAGTATTCTAATAATTAAAAATTAAAGTTTTTGGTAATAGTTGCTGTGATTTGAATCCTCAGTTTGCTGGTGCCATTGAATAGCACTTTCCTCCTGCCTTGCAGCCTGCTGTGAGCCAGGCCCACCTAGCCAATTGTTGTCAGCAATCATATTTCTGTTAACAGTATTGCAAAAATTGTCAATCATCACTGTTTAGACTGTCAGTAATCAGTCTCCTAGTGTCCTTGAATTGCATCTCCCTCCTGCCTGCCATCCTTTTGTGCCAGGCCGTCTTGCCAACTATTTACACCAATCCAAATTTTTTGTCACAGTATAGTTACTAATTAAAATTAAAAAAATCTTTATTGTTGATGATCTTAACCCTCAGTTTGCTCGTGCCTTTGAATTGCACTTTTCTACAGCCTTCCAAGCCTGTGTGCCAGGCCTACTTAAAAAATATTTACACCAATTATATTTGTTGTGACAGTATTCTAATAATTAAAAATTAAAATTTTTGGTAATAGTTGCTGTGATTTGAATCGTCAGTTTGCTGGTGCCATTGAATAGCACTTTCCTCCTGCCTTGCAGCCTGCTGTGAGCCAGGCCCACCTAGCCAATTGTTGTCAGCAATCATATTTCTGTTAACAGTATTTCAAAAATTGTCAATCATCACTGTTTAGACTGTCAGTAATCAGTCTCCTAGTTTCCTTGAATTGCATCTCCCTCCTGCCTGCCATCCTTTTGTGCCAGGCCGTCTTGCCAACTATTCACACCAATCCAAATTTTTTGTCACAGTATAGTTACTAATTAAAATTAAAAAAATCTTTATTGTTGATGATCTTAACCCTCAGTTTGCTCGTGCCTTTGAATTGCACTTTTCTACAGCCTTCCAAGCCTGTGTGCCAGGCCTACTTAAAAAATATTTACACCAATCATATTTGTTGTGACAGTATTATAATAATTAAAAATTAAAATTTTTGGTAATAGTTGCTGTGATTTGAATCGTCAGTTTGCTGGTGCCATTAAATAGCACTTTCCTCCTGCCTTGCAGCCTGCTGTGAGCCAGGCCCACCTAGCCAATTGTTGTCAGCAATCATATTTCTGTTAACAGTATTGCAAAAATTGTCAATCATCACTGTTTAGACTGTCAGTAATCAGTCTCCTAGTGTCCTTGAATTGCATCTCCCTCCTGCCTGCCATCCTTTTGTGCCAGGCCGTCTTGCCAACTATTTACACCAATCCAAATTTTTTCTCACAGTATAGTTACTAATTACAATTAAAAAAATCTTTATTGTTGATGATCTTAACCCTCAGTTTGCTCGTGCCTTTGAATTGCACTTTTCTACAGCCTTCCAAGTCTGTGTGCCAGGCCTACTTAAAAAATATTTACACCAATCATATTTGTTGTGACAGTATTCTAATAATTAAAAATTAAAATTTTTGGTAATAGTTGCTGTGATTTGAATCGTCAGTTTGCTGGTGCCATTGAATAGCACTTTCCTCCTGCCTTGCAGCCTGCTGTGAGCCAGGCCCACCTAGCCAATTGTTGTCAGCAATCATATTTCTGTTAACAGTATTGCAAAAATTGTCAATCATCACTGTTTAGACTGTCAGTAATCAGTCTCCTAGTTTCCTTGAATTGCATCTCCCTCCTGCCTGCCATCCTTAGCTATTAAACTAATAAGAACAGTACTACCAAAATACAGCCAATGAAGGGCCTTAGGAAGACTGGGCCAAGGTTGGATTGTACTATTTGGTTAGGCTAATCATGATGGCCATGTAGACCACCACCACCGAGAGTCCTGGAAGTAACAGGGATGATGAGATGAAAGAGCTAAGAATATTAGAACTTGAAACAACAGAGTTAGCCATGGGTGTTAGTGCAAAACCGCTTGGCTTTTTTTTGGCTTTGGGTGCGGCTATTCATGCAGGCCATATAGAGCTGACAACATTCGGTGTCGTATCAGCTATTAAACTAATAAGAACAGTACTACCAAAATACAGCCAATGAAGGGCCTTAGGAAGACTGAGCCAAGGTTGGATTGTAGTATTTGGTTAGGCTAATCATGATGGCCATGTAGACCACCATGTAGTAATAAGAACAGTACTACCAAAATACAGCCAATGAAGGGCCTTAGGAAGACTGAGCCAAGGTTGGATTGTAGTATTTGGTTAGGCTAATCATGATGGCCATGTAGACCACCACCACCGAGAGTCCTGGAAGTAACAGGGATGATGAGATGAAAGTGCTAAGAATAGTACTACTTGAAACAACAGAGTTAGCCATGGGTGTTAATCCAAGACGGCTTGGATTTATTTTTGTATTGGGTGCAGCTAATCATGCAGGCCATATAGAGCTGACAACATTCGGTGTTGTATCAGCTATAAAAATAATAAGAACTGTACTATCAAAATACAGACAATGAAGGGCCTATGAAGACTGAGCAAAGGTTGGATTGTAGTATTTTGTTCGGCTAATCATGATGGCCATGTAGACCGCCCGTAACAGGGATGAAAGTGCTAAGAATAGTACTAATTGAAACAACAGAGTTAGCCATGGGTGTTAGTCTAAGACCACTCGGCTTTTTTTTGGGTTTGGGTGCAGCTAGTCATGAAGGCCAGATAGACCTGCCACCATTTGGTGTTGTAACAGGTATGAAAATGCAAAGAACAGTACTACTTAACACAACCTACTTACCATGGGTCCCAGAGCATATGTTTGGTTGTTATATTTTGTAAGGGTAATCATGCAGGCCATATAGACCTCCACCGATAGGGTGAGTATGAGTAACAGCTATTAAAATGCGAAGGACATTACTAATTAACACAACATAGTTACCATGGGTCGCAGACCAAGAGCAGATGTCTTATTATTATATTTTGTATGGGTAATCATCCAGGCCGTATAGACCTCACCAAATAGGGGGAGTTACAGAGATTAAAGTGCTAAGAATGGTAGTACTTAAAACACAACCTCGTTAAAATAGGTAGCAGACCACATGTCTTATTATTATAATTTTTTAGGGTAATCTGGCAGGCCATATAGAACTCCCCCGATAGGGGGGGGGAACAGGGATTAAAGTGCTAAGAAAAGTACTAATTGACACAAGCTAGTTGGGTCCAAGAACGCATGTTTGATTATTAGAATTTATTAGGGTAATTATATATCTAACAAATCTATCTATTTCTCTTCTATCGATTCTATGTAACTATCAATCTATGTATATCTATCTATCTATCCTATCTATCACTATCAATCTATCTTCTGTCCGGGATGTTTTGAGACAGCCACTTTGGGAATGTTAGTTGATTTAGACCCATTATGGCTTAAAAGCAGACTCTGCATCAACTATGTAATTTTCCATGGGAGTTTTGCCAGGGATCCCCCTCCAGCATGCAACAGTCCAGGTGTTAGTACCCTTGAAACAACTTTTCCATCACTATTGTGGCCAGAAAGAGTCCTTGTAGGTTTTAAAGTTCGCCTGCCTATTGAATTCAATGGCGGTTCGCGCGGTTCGCGCGTTCGCGAACAATACCAGAAGTTCGAGTCCGCGGTTCGCGAACCGAAAATTTTAGGTTCGCGACATCACTACTCCTGTATTCACTGAGAACTGCATTGGTTAAAGGTATATATTGAAAGGAGAACTGGACAGAAGTTAAGATATATATATAAATAAATATATAAATATTTTCAACAAGTACATATTTATAACAGTTGCATTGAATTTATATTAAAAACATTTAAAAATATAAAATAATATTTCTTATAAATAAATGTTAAGTGTATTTAAAATATCTTTAGGAGGGCATTATTACATTTAGGAGTAGCGGCACACTTTGTGCTGAAAGGTCAGAAACTGATGCAAATTGATTTCAATATTATTTCTAGCCAAATCTAGATTTATCAAATAACAATAGACATTTTTAACATATTATTATTACATGTAGATTAGAATTTCATATAATTATTTTTTTCTGTTAAAAATAGAATGCCACTGGTTACATAATAATTGCTAGGGTGATGTAATTCTTAGAATTTAAGTTTTGATCACAGTAAAAAAGGATCAAATATATTAAATTTGAAACAATTTAAAAACAATCTCTGTATGTGGACAATACTGTTATTTAATTAGCTTTTCCCACCTGCAATAAGTGCCATCTATTACCCCTCAACTGACAGGATTAATTCAGCTGATCTGGCTGCCCAAGCAGTTTCACATTTACAGTAGTTTTTTTTCCTCACAACACTGTAAACTTCTGTATGTAAAATGATCTAAAGAAGAAAACATGGAATTCCAGTACAGGATATGAAACAGACTGAGCTCCACTGCAAAAAAAATTAAACATTTAAAAAAAAAATGCTCAACGGGTCATGAAGGAGAAACGTAGGGTAGTCAAGCTCCAAGTCTGCAGACACATCTAAGTTAGGAATGCCATATTGCATTATGTTTTTCTTTTCATATTTTTATTACATTTTTAATTTACTCTTAAATATTTATTCCATAGAATTTACTATGATCAAAAGGTTTTTGCTGCTAATAATAAATTGCAAATCTCTTTCCATCTGAAATAATTGCCTAATCATGACTACTTTATGTGAAACTAGTTTATTTCTACTTGTTTTATTTTGAGCATTCACATCTTAGCTTTTATAATATAAAATCAGTGCATCTGTGATAAAATTGTAACTTTTACATTATTTCAAACTGATATTTTCAAGACAACTCTGTAATGATTAAATATTCCACAGAGAATGTCAGCAAATCTAACAATAACAATTTAAGATGGCTACCAAAAATAACAACCAGCAAAAATAATCAATTGTTGTATTACATAATACAAACATTATGCTTTGTTTTCATACTTGTGTAAATGATATAAAAATAATAAAATTAAAAAATCCAAAATCAAAAGACAAATATATTTATTTTTTTAATAGAAAAAGATCAAATGACTCCATCTGGATGATAAAAAATAATTTTACAAAAATGTACCCTTTTTCATCTGTAGATTCTACATTAATATCACTTGCATGTTCTTTATCTAACAATATTAAGTACAAAACCAACAACTAAAAAAAAAGCTTTACTTAGACACATTCAGGCCCATTTATCAAGCTCCGTACGGAGCTTGAAGTGCCCTGTTTCTGGCGAGTCTGAAGACTCGCCAGAAACACAACTTATGAAGCAGCGGTCTAAAGACCGCTGCTCCATAACCCTGTCCGCCTGCTCTGAGCAGGCGGACAGGAATTGCCGGAAATTAACCCGATCGAATACGATCGGGTTGATTGACACCTCCCTGCTGGTGGCCGATTGGCTAAATGTGGAGAGCGTATTGCAGTGTCGGATCAGGTCCGCGCAAGACCTTTGATAAATTGGGGCCTTTATATTATCTATCAGTTATCTATGTGGTTTTAGTGAGGTAATGTCATGTTTGAAGCATTCATTCCTAGACATAATACAGCTATTCTGCTTACTTCTCTATCGTTTAATTATCATTATGTGTGCTTAGTTTATAATCTTCAATGCTTATATAAAAATAATACTCATTCCTGATTAGAAGTGTGACTTTCAGGTTAGAATATACAAGTATTTAACTTACTTTATAGACTGAAGATATCTTTGCAAGACAAACCTAATACTGACAAATAACAAGTACATGGACACACACAAGGTTAGTACTGTATGACACAGTATGTTATACTTTGGACAGTGTATATACTACATAAGACATGAAATAGCTAAATGCATATAGATATAAAACATTACTCCTGTATTCACTAAGAACTGCATTGGTTAAAGGTGTATATTGAAAGGAGAAATGGACAAATGCAAATGTAAGTTAGAATATTCCCAACAGTACGTGTTTATAACAGTTGCACTGAATGTATATTATAAAAATAAAAAATATAAAAATCATAATTATTATCAATAAATGTTATTGGAAGTGTTTAAAATATCTTTCAATAGGGGAGCATTATTACATTTGGAATGAGTTGTAAACTAACATTAACACGGAAAGGCCTGATTAAGCTCAGAAACTGATGCAAAGTGATTTTAGTATTATTTTTAGCTAAATAAACTGGGTTCAAATCTACATTTATCAAGTGACATTAGAAACTTTGAACGTGTTATTGTTACATGTAGATTAGAATTTCATATAATTATTTTTTCCTGATAAAAATAGACGACCACTGGTCACACCATAATTGCTAGGGTGATGTAAGACTGAGAATTTAAGTTTTGATCACAGTAAAAATGAATAAAACATATACATTTTGGAAGAATTTAAAAAGCAATGTTGTATGTGGACAATAAATGTATTTATTGTTTCCACTTGTAATAGGGGCATCTATAAGCCCTTAACCATTAGGGTCGATTCAGCAAATCTGGCTGCTTAAGCAGTTGTTCAAAGTCACAGTTGGTTCTTCTCACACTTCACTGTACACTTCTTCTATATGTAAAATGATCTAAAGAAAATAAACATGGAATTCCAGTACAGGATATGCAACAGACTGAGCTCCACTGCAAAAATTTAAAAAAGTAAAAAAAAAAAAAGCTCAACGGGTCATGTAGGAGAAACGTAGGGTAGTCAAGCTCCAAGTCTGCAGACACAACTAAGTTAGGAATGCCATATTGCATTATGTTTTTCTTTTCAGATTTTTATTACATTTTTAATTTACTCTTAAATATTTATTCCATAGAATTTACTATGATCAAAAGTTTTTTGCTGCTAATAATAAATTGCAAATCTCTTTCCATCTGAAATAATTGCCTAATCATGATTACTTTATGTGAAACTAGTTTCCTGATGCTTTCTATTCTCTCCAGTAGAATCTACTTGTTTTATTTTGTGCAATCACATCTTAGCTTTTATAATATAAAATCAGTGCAACTGTGATACAATTGTAACTTTTACATTATTTCAAACTGATATTTTCAAGACACCCCTGTAATGATAAACTATTCCACAGAGAATGTCAATAAATCTAACAATAACAATTTAAGATGGCTACCAAAAATAACGACCAGCAAAAATAATCAATTGTTGTATTTCAAAATACGAACATTCTACTTGCATAAATGATTTAAAAAAATACATAATAATAATCTAAAATTGAAAGAGAATTTTTTTAATATTAAACGATCAAATTACTCTATCTGGATGATCTATCTGCATGTTCTTCATCTAACAATATCATGCCAAAAACCCACAATACAATAAGTTTTACATAGAAACTTTATATTATCTTTCAGATATCTATGTGAGTTTTAGTGAGGTAGTGTCATATTTGAAGCATTCATCCCAAGGCATAATTCAACTGTTCTATTTACTTATCTATGGTCCAACTTTCATTACATCTGCTTAGTTTACTACATTTATTACTCACACAAATATAATACTCATCCCTGATTAGAAATGTGACTTTCAGGTTAGGGTATGCAGGTAAATGAACTCACTTTCTAGGCTCTCCAGAAAAAAAAAACCTGACAATATATTTGCAAGACAAACCTAATACTGACAAATAACAAGTATATAGACACACATACGTTTTGTACTGTATAACAGAATGCTGTACTACATATGACATGAAATAGCTAAATTCATTTAGATATAACACAATACTCCTGTATTTACTAAGAAGTACATTGGTTAAAGGTTTATATTGAAAGATGAACTGGACAGTACATGTTTTAAGTGCCATAAAACAGGTTGAGATCTGTGCATATCCTAAAAGGGCTAATTAAGTAAAAAAAAAAGTTTGCACAAAAAAGGTGTTTAAAATTGCTGGCAAGTATTTTAAAATAATTTTCAAAAATAATCAAAATTAGTTACATAGCTTTGCTGTCTGGAGTAGTCTGATCCCCCCCCCCCCCTCTTATCAGTGTTTAGCATCAGAAACACAGGCATTGTGCTGCTTATTTGCTTCTAGGAATGCTCCAGCAGATAATGAGTGTGAAAGTCTTGCATTCTACCAAAGCTAAGGTTGATATAGATACAGCCATAAAAGGAATTGTTTGGGGGGAGCTAGAGCTGTACAATTAACTTAAAAGAAAGGGTTAATGGCGAGGCACTGCTGTATAAATTTGCAGGTGAAGTAATAAAAGTACATATTATTATATTTTGTCTCTATCCCAACTTGTTTTATGTCCCTTTAAAACAGTTGCATTGAATGTATATTCTAAAAATAAAAAATCTAAAATCATAATTCTTATCAATAAATGTTATTGAGTGTATTTAAAATATCTTTTTAATGGGGAGCATTATTAAATTTGGAAGGAGTTGTAAGCTAACATTAACACTGAAAGGACTGATTAAGCTCAGAAACCAATGCAACGTGATTTTAGTTTTATTTTAGCCAAATAAAGTGGTTTCAAATCTAGATTTATCAAATGACATTAGAAACTTTGAACATATTATTGTTAGATATAGATTAGAATTTCATATAATTCATTTTTTCCTGTTAAAAATAGAATGCCACTTTAGTCACACCATAATTGCTAGGGTGATGTAAGGCTGAGAATTTAAGTTTTGATCACAGAAAAAATGGATAATAAGCTTATTTAATGAGCTGTTTTCACCTGTAATAGGTGCATCTATAAATTCTTAACTGTTATTTTGCAAATCTGTCTGCTTAGGCAATCGGCAACTTTCAAATTTACCATTGTTTTTTTCTCACAACATTGTACAATTCTTCTATATGTAAAATCATCTCTAGAAAAAAAAAACAACATGAAATTCCAGTACAGGATATGAAACAGACTGAGCTCCACTGAGAAAAATGTAAAAATTAAAAAAAAAAAAGCTCAACGGGTCATGTAGGAGAAACGTAGGGTAGTCAAGCTCCAAGTCTGCAGACACATCTAAGTTAGGAATGCCATATTGCATTATGCTTTACTTTTCAGATTTTTACTACATTTTCAAATTTACTTTTGAATAATTATTCCATAAAATCCCAACATTAAAATGATATATATATATATACAGTATATACATATTTACTATGATCAAAATGTTTCTGCTTCTGATAATAATTTACAAACCTCTTTCTATCTGATATTGTTGCCTTCTTTATGTGAGGCTTGTTTTATGATGCTTTTTACTTTCTCCAGTGGAATTACTATTATTGTTACTGTCTGTAATCAAAATGTTTCTGTTAATTCCCAGATCTCTTTCCATCTGATATCATTGTCTAACCATCCCTACTTGGGATGTGCATTCAGATCCTCTGTGAAGATCCAAATGAGGAAGTAAGCAGCATCTCGTGTCCTTCATTTATTTTTGTAGCCGGATTGATTCGATCCCCACACTAACATAACATAGTAACAAAGTAGATGAGGTTGAAAAAAGACTGAAGTCTATCGAGTTCAACCTATACAAATCTAAAATATATACAAAAAGCTCCAGTTAAGCTTAAATAATCCCACTAAAAGGTGACCCATTTAATACTAGCAATCATATCCATGAATTTTGTTTATAAATAGTAAGAAGTGAATACAGCGCTAACAAGAGGCCAAGGGATAAATATACTCACAGAGAGATAAAAGAAGATTATTTAATGAACCATGTTAAAAAGCATCAGTAAAAAATGTAAAAAACACATATAGATAAAATTACAAAAACAGGAATAAAGCTGATAATTACAATAAAAACAGAGATAATCACAGGTGATCAGTGTGAGTGGTACACCAGATTAAGAGTGTAAACTAGTGAAACAGAATAAGCCTAAGTACAACTATAACAAGTGCATCAAGCAAGAAATTAATAAACAATAGTACAAACAATAATGTTCAAAAAATAGTGTGTCAAAAAAATAGAAAAATGCACTGCAGTGCAAAAAGAGGGTCAAATAGTAAGTGAGTGCAAATGGATATAACAAATGTCAAGACTTGAGAAAGGCCCTTTTTTGAGGGCAGAAACGCGTTGACATATTGGTAAGAATTATTTTAATCTTTACCTCATTCTCATATTGGATACACTATGTTGTGAATTTCTTTTTTTCAGGGACACTTTTTAGGATACCATAGGAGCAGCTGACAGGTGCTAGGATCCAATCAGCTACTTCAGCTACCACACTCAGGAATTTGGATCTGTTAAAGTAACTAATATTGAAGGAACCAATTTCCTCACTTTCACCTTGTTTTTCATCACCCATTTTTTTCATTTTTTTGGTTTTGATTGACTTATTTTTGTTCTTCACTAACATTTGTTGATCAACTTTTTGGAACACTTTTTTGGAATATATTTTTTATGTTATTGCATATTGTGTATTTTATTTAATTATATCTTTACCTCACTGGATTAGTAGCTAACATTTGTTATATCCATTTGCACTCACTTACTATTTGTTCCGATCAGCCAATAGAATGCAAGCTTAATCTGATTGGCTGATCGGATCAGCCAATCGGATTGAACTTGATTCTGATTGGCTGATTCCATCAGCCAATCAGAATTTTCCTACCTTAATTCCGATTGGCTGATAGAATCCTATCAGCCAATCGGAATTCGAGGGACGCCATCTTGGATGACGTCCCTTAAAGGAACCTTCATTCTTCAGTTGGACGTCGGAAGAAGAAGATTGATCCACGCTGGAGGTCTTCACGATGGAGCCGTTCCTCATCGGATGAAGATAGAAGATGCTGCTTGGATCAAGATGGTTGCCGGTCCGGATCGCCTCTTCTTCCCGGATAGGATGAAGACTTTGGAGCCTCTTCTGGACCTCTTCAGCCGCCGGATTATGGATCGCCAGCCCCCGCTTGGGCTTGGATGAAGATTTCGGAGCCAGGACGGATCGGTGTGATACCCGGCGAGGTAAAGATAAGGTAGGAAGATCTTCAGGGGCTTAGTGTTAGGTTTATTTAAGGGGGGTTTGGGTTAGATTAGGGGTATGTGGGTGGTGGGTTTTAATGTTGGGGGGGGTATTGTATGTGTTTTTTTTACAGGCAAAAGAGCTGAATTCTTTGGGGCATGCCCCACAAAAGGTCCTTTTAAGGGCTGGTAAGGTAAAAGAGCTTTGAACTTTTTCAATTTTACAATAGGGTAGGGCATTTTTTTATTTTGGGGGGCTTTGTTATTTTATTAGGGGGCTTAGAGTAGGTGTAATTAGTTTAAAATTGTTGTAATATTTTTCTTATGTTTGTAAATATTTTTTTTATTTTTTGTAACTTAGTTCTTTTTTATTTTTTGTACTTTAGTTAGTTTATTTATATGTATTTATTTGTAGGTATTGTATTTAATTAATTTATTGATAGTGTAGTGTTAGGTTTAATTGTAGGTAACTGGAGGTATTTTATTTAATTAATTTATTGATAGTGTAGTGTTAGGTTTAATTGTAACTTAGGTTAGGATTTATTTTACAGGTAATTTTGTAATTATTTTAACTTGGTAACTATTAAATAGTTATTAACTATTTAATAGCTATTGTACCTGGTTAAAATAATTACAAAGTTACCTGTAAAATAAATATAAATCCTAAAATAGCTACAATATAATTATAATTTATATTGTAGCTATATTAGGGTTTATTTTACAGGTAAGTATTTAGCTTTAAATAGGAATAATTTATTTAATAATAGTTAATTTATTTCGTTAGATTTAAATTATATTTAAGTTAGGAGGGTGTTAGGGTTAGGGTTAGAATTAGTTTTAGGGGTTAAAAAATTTATTAGAATAGCGGTGAGCTCCGGTCGGCAGATTAGGGGTTAATGCTTGAAGTTAGGTGTCGGCGATGTTAGGGAGGGCAGATTAGGGGTTAATACTATTTATTATAGGATTATTGAGGCGGGAGTGAGGCGGATTAGGGGTTAATAACTTTATTATAATAGCGGCGCGGTCCGGTCGGCAGATTAGGGGTTAATAAGTGTAGGCAGGTGGAGGCGACGTTGAGGGGGGCAGATTAGGGGTTAATAAATATAATATAGGGGTCGGCGATTAGGGGTACATAAGTATAACGTACCTTGCGGCGGCGTGCGGACGGCAGATTAGGGGTTGAAAAAATTTAATAGAGTGGCTGCGATGTGGTGGGACCTCGGTTTAGGGGTACATAGGTAGTTTATGGGTGTTAGTGTACTTTAGAGCACAGTAGTTAAGAGCTTTATAAACCGGCGTTAGCCCAGAAATCTCTTAACTACTGTTTTTTTTCTGCGGCTGGAGTTTTGTCGTTAGATTTCTAACGCTCACTTCAGCCATGACTCTAAATACCAGCGTTAGAAAGATCCCATTGAAAAGATAGGATACGCAATTGACGTAAGGGGATCTGCGGTATGGAAAAGTCGCGGCTGGAAAGTGAGCGTTAGACCCTTTCCTGACTGACTCCAAATACCAGAGGGCGGTAAAAAACAGCGTTAGGAGCCTCTAACGCTGGTTTTGACGGCTACCGCCCAACTCTAAATCTAGCCGTTAGTGAGTATATTTATCCCTTGGCCTCTTGTTGGCGCTGTATTCACTTCTTACTATTTGTGCATATTTTTTGGAGGTTGGTTAGGATCTCTGTTTGGATACAGCTTGGGCATTACCTTAGCGCTTGTACACTACCCCCTTTTTCACTATTGAATTTTGTTTATACACAGAAATGTATCCAAATAATTTTTAAATGTATCTAGGGTATTGGCATTCACTATCTCCTTTGGTAATGGTTCACAATTTTATTGCTCTTACAGTGAAAAAACGTTTCCGTTGCATGAGATTAAATCTCCTTTCCTCCAACCTTAAATTGTGGAAAAAAACACACTTTTTCTAACTTTGACCCCCAAAATCTGTTACACATCTACAACCACCAAAAAACACCCATGCTAAATAGTTTCTAAATTTTGTCCTGAGTTTAGAAATACCCAATGTTTACATCTTCTTTGCTTTTTTTGTAAGTTATAGGGCCATAAATACAAGTAGCACTTTGCTATTTCCAAACCATTATTTTTCAAAATTAGCGCTAGTTACATTAGAACACTAATATCTTTCAGGAATCTCTGAATATCCATTGACATGTATATATTTTTTTTAGTAGACATCCCAAAGTATTGATCTAGGCCCATTTTGGTATATTTCATGCCATCATTTCGCCGCCAAATGCGATTAAATTAAAAATAATCGTTCACTTTTTCACTAATTTTTTTCACAAACGTTTGGTTTCTTACTGAAATTATTTACAAACAGCTTGTGCAATTATGGCTTAAATGGTTGTAAATTCTTCTCTGGGATCCCTTTGCTCAGAAATAGCAAACATATATGGATTTGGCGTTGCATTTTAGCAATTAGAAGGCTGCTAAATGCCACTGCGCACTACACATGTATTATGCCCAGCAGTGAAGGGGTTAATTAGGGAGCATGTAGGGAGCTTTTAGAGGTAATTTTAGCTTTAGTGTAGTGTAGTAGACAACCCCAAGTATTGATCTAGGCCAATTTTGGTATATTTCATGCCACCATTTCACTGCCAAATGCGATCAAATTAAAAAAAACTTAAAACTTTTCACAATTTTAGGTTTCTCACTGAAATCATTTACAAACAGCTTGTGCAATAATGGCACAAATGGTTGTAAATGCTTCTCTGGGATCCCCTTTGTTCAGAAATAGCAGACATATATGGCTTTGGCATTGCTTTTTGGTAATTAGAAGGCCGCTAAATGCCACTGCGCACCACACGTGTATTATGCCCAGCAGTGAAGGGGTTAATTATGTAGCTTGTAGAGAGCTTGTAGGGTTAATTTTAGCTTTAGTGTAGTGTAGTAGACAACCCAAAGTATTGATCTAGGTCCATTTTGGTATATTTCATGCCACCATTTCACCGCCAAATGCGATCAAATAAAAAAAAAACCGTTCCCTATTTCACAAACTTTTTCACAAACTTTAGGTTTCTCACTGAAATTATTTACAAACAGCTTGTGCAATTATGGCACAAATGGTTGTAAATGCTTCTCTGGGATCCCCTTTGTTCAGAAATAGCAGACATATATGACTTTGGCATTGCTTTTTGGTAATTAGAAGGCCCCCAAATGCCGCTGCGCATCACACGTGTATTATGGCTAGCAGTGATGGGGTCAATTATGTAGCTTGTAGGGAGCTTGTAGGGTTAATTTTAGCTTTAGTGTAGAGCTCAGCCTCCCACCTGAAACATCAGACCCCCTGATCCCTCCCAAACAGCTCTCTTCCCTCCCCCACCCCACAATTGTCCCCGCCATCTTAAGTACTGGCAGAAACTCTGCCAGTTCTAAAATAAAAGTTATATTTGGGCTTTTTTTTGGTTTTTTCTTAGCATATTTACATATGCTGCTGTGTAGGATTCCCCCCTTAGCCCCCAACCTCACTGATCCCCCACCAAACAGCTCTCTAACCCTCCCCCTCCACCTTAATGGGTGCCATCTTGGGTACTGGCAGCTGTCTGCCAGTACCCAGTTTAGTAAAAAAAGTATGTTTTTTTTATTTAATTGCCCTTTTCTGTAGTGTAGCTTCCCCCCCAAGACCAACCCCCCACCCCTTCCAGATCCCTTAGATGATTATTTAATTTTTTTTAAAAATGTTTTTTTTTTTACTTTTATTAAACTTTGTTTTTCTGCAGTGTAGCGGTTCCCTCCCGCTCCCGCCCCGTGCACGTGCCCACCCACCGCCCCCGTGCACGCGCACGCTCCTGCCTGTCCCGCCCCCGATCCCGCCCCCCTCCACTTCACTCGGCACATCGATGGCCGCCCACCCGCCTCCCAGACTTGCTCCCACCCACCAACGATACCGGCCACCGATGTCCAGTGCAGAGAGGGCCACAGAGTGGCTCTCTCTGCATCGGGTGGCCAAGGGGGGTTATTGCAGGATGCCTCGATATCGAGGCATCACTGCAATAACCGGAAAGCAGCTGGAAGCGAGTAGGATCGCTTCCAGCTGCTTTCCAGACCAAGGACTTACGCCACACGTCCTCGGTCATTAACTGTATTTTTTTTGAGGACGTGTAGCGTACGTCCTTGGTCGTTAAGGGGTTAAAATTGTATTATCTACCTAAATCATAATAGAAAAATTATGGGTTTAGAGTCCCTTTAAAATATATTTTAATAGGTGAACATTATTACATTTGGAAGGAGTTGTAAACTAACATTAATTAACACTGCTCAGCAATACTGTAGGTGCAACGTGATTTTAGTATTATTTTTAGCCAAATAAAATGGTTTTAAATTTATATTTATCAAATGACATTAGAAACTTTGAACATAATAGTGTTAGATGTATATTAAAATGTCATATAATTCATTTTTTTATTTTCTGTTACAATAGAATGCCACTGGTCACACCCTACTTGCTAAGTTGATGTAGGGCTGAGAATTTAAGTTTTGATCACAGTAAAAATGAATAAAACATATAACATTTTAAACAATTTAATTACATTTTTTGTATGTGGACAGTAATCTTATTTAATGAGATTTTTTCACTTGTAATAGGTGCATCTATAAACCCTTAACTGTTAGTGTTGATTCAGCAAATCTGGCTGCTTAGGGTGATATAATGCTGAGAATTAAAGTTTTGATCACAGTAAAAAAGGATAAAATATATTAGATTTGAAATAATTAAAAAATCAGTTCTGTATATGGACAATACTGTTATTTAATTAGCTTTTTTTCCACCTGCAATAGATGCCATCTATTGTGGATTTATTAAGCAAATCTGGCTGCATAAGCAGTTGTCATATTTCATATTTACATTAGTTTTTTTTCTCACAACACTGTAAACTTCAATATGTAAAATCATCTCCAGAACAAAACATGGAATTCCAGTACAGGATATGCAACAGACTGAGCTCCACTGCAATGTTTGAAAAATTAAAAAAAAAATGCTCAACGGTTCATGTAGGAGAAACGTAGGGTAGTCAAGCTCCAAGTCTGCAGACACAGCTAAGTTAGGAATGCCATATTGCATTATGCTTTTCTTTTCAGATTTTTATTACATGTTATAATTTACTCTTAAATATTTATTCCATAGAATTTACTATGATCAAAAGTTTTTGCTGCTAATAATAAATTGCAAATCTCTTTCCAACTGAAATAATTGCCTAATCATGATTACTTTATGTGAAACTAGTTTCCTGATGCTTTCTAGTCTCTCCAGTAGAATCTACTTGTTTTATTTTGAGCATTCACATTTTAGCTTTTATAATATAAAATCAGTGCAATTGTGATAAAATTGTAACTTTTACATTATTTCAAACTGATATTTTCAAGACACCTCTGTAATGATAAACTATTCCACAGAGAATGTCAATAAATCTAACAATAACAATTTAAGATGGCTACCAAAAAGTAACTTGACCAGCAAAAAAAATCAATTGTTGTATTTTAAAATACGAACATTCTACTTGCATCAATGATTTAAAAAAAACCCAAAATAATCTAAAATTGAAAGAGAATTTTTTTAATATTAAACGATCAAATTACTCTATCTGGATGATCTATCTGCATGTTCTTCATCTAACAATATCATGCACAAAACCCACAAAACAATAACAAGTTTCATATAGAAACTTTATATTATCTTTGAGATATCTATGTGAGTTTTAGTGAGGTAGTGTCATATTTGAATCATTCAACCCAAGGCATAATTCAGCTGTTCTATTTACTTATCTATGGTCCAACTTTCATTACATCTGCTTAGTTTACTACATTTTTTACTCACATAAATATAATACTCATCCCTGATTAGAAATGTGACTTTCAGGTTAGGGTATACAGGTAAATGAACTCACTTTCTAGGCTCTCCAGAAAAAAAAAACCTGACAATATATTTGCAAGACAAACCTAATACTGACAAATAACAAGTATATGGACACACACACAAGTTTAGTACTGTATAACAGAATGCTGTACTACATATGACATGAAATAGGTAAATTCATTTAGATATAAAACAATACTCCTGTATTTACTAAGAGGTGCATTGATAAAAGGTTTATATTGAAAGATGAACTGGACAGTACATGTTTTAAGTGCCATAAAACAGGTTGAGATCTGTGCATATCCTAAAAAATCATGTCACCTCTTAAGCGCCTTTTTTCTAAAGAAAACAGACCCAGTTTGGCTAGCCTCTCCTCATAGGTTAAATGCTACAATCCCCGTATTAGCTTTGTGGCCCTTCTCTGAACTTTTTCTAGTTCTGCAATATATATTTTTGTGATTGGTCCCTAGAACTGCACTCCATACTCAAGGTGAGGTCTTACCAGGGCTTTATATAGTGACAGAATTATGCTTTCCTCCCTTGAGTCAATGCCTCTTTTAATACATGCTAGTATCTTCTTAGCCATTGAAGCTGCTGCCCTGCATTGTGCACCCATCTTTAGCTTGTTATCTATTACTACCCCAAATCCCTTTCCTCCTGTGTTTGGCTAAGTCTTGTCCCATTTAAATAATACATTGCCTGCTTATTTTTACTTCCATAATGTAGAACCTTGCATTTTCCTGTATTAAATCTCATTTTCCATTTACCTGTCCATACTTCTAATTTTTGCAGGTCCCTTTGTAACGAAAGTTCATCCTGCTCTGACCTAATGACCTTACATAACTTAGTATCATCTGCAAAAATAGAGATGTCGCTATTTAATCCTAGCTCCAAGTCATTGGACCCCTGACGCACGTTTCACAAAGAGGAAGCGTTCTTTGTGAAACGCGCGTCCGGGGTCCGACAGGAGTAGCTCTGTCTCTCCTTGTTGTTCAACAGCTTACCTTGGTTCAAATTATGACTTGTTGAAATATTAATACTATTCTCACAGCCTTCAGTGTTAACCTTAACCGTTAAATGTAATATAGCCCTTGGATTGTAAGGGTTTAGTCTATTTTCACTAAACTTTTGACTGTTGGCTGATAATATTGCAGATGCTCATTTCAGCACTTTGATATTTAAAATTTACCAGGTTTAAGTG
This sequence comes from Bombina bombina, assembly GCF_027579735.1. NCBI lineage: Eukaryota > Metazoa > Chordata > Amphibia > Anura > Bombinatoridae > Bombina > Bombina bombina. The sequence continues at coordinate 686,204,951 of NC_069499.1, forward strand.
TTTTTAATTTATCCAAGCCCTAGCTATTGTATGCATGTTTGTTCCTAGTCTATGTAATAAAGGATTAAATGAAGGAATGTGATGGAACTTTTTTAACTGATATTTTTCTATTTATCCAACTGTATTTTATGCAGAGTTCATTTTCATTCTATATTTGTGGAGCTTATTTCTACATACTAAATTGTATTTTCCTTTACAATTAGTTTAACTAGTTGTTATGTTCTGCTAAAATTAAGACTCCATAACAGGTATTGTTCTCAAAAAACACTATAAGAATTTATGTACTTACTACACAAGCATAGCTACACTAAGACAATACCTGCTATTATATAACTCTGTCACCCCCAAATCTCATATGTTCTAAAATGTTCTATTTTGTTCCAAAGTATCATCCAATGGTTCCTCTCTTGTGTATTCTGAAGAAAAAAACTGGTTTAGTATCTCAGCCTTCTCCCTGTCACTGTTAATCATGCTACCCTCCCCGCATTTTAATGTACCTATATTGTCTTTCTTAGATTTTTTGCTATTTATGTACTTAAAGAACCTTTTAGGGTTAGATTTAGAATCCTTTGCAATTAATTTTTCATTTTCAATGTTGGCTAATTTGATTGCTCTTTGCATGCTTTGTTACATTCCTTATAAATATGGAATTTTGAGTCTGTACTATTTTCTTTGAATAATTTAAATGCCTTACGTTTTTTCCTAATTTCTCTTAAAACATTTATATTCAGCCACATTGGCTTGGATTTTTTTATTTTTATAACCATATGGTATTTGTTGATATGTATATTTATTTAACAAAGTTTTAAATGTTATCCATTTATCCTTTTTTATTAGAGAATACTTTGTCCCAATTTATGTTATTTAATGATTTCCTTAAATCGTTGAATTTTGCTTTCTTAAAATTAAAAGTCTTGGTTAAACCTTTAAGACACTGCTTATGAAAAGAAACCATGTTATGATCACTGTTACCCAAATGTTCTTTGACTTCTATGTTTGATATTATATCTGTATTATTTGATAGCACTAAATCCAATATAGCGTTACTCCTAGTTGGCTCCTCTATTAATTGTGACAAGAAGTTATCCCTGAGAACATCCATATGAGACCTGTGAAAATCCATAGCTTTAGAGTGGGCATCTTTTACTGGAATCCATCCGGCTATGAAAATATCCGAAGTGCACAGGCTGCTGCTTACTTCTGCTTTGGATCCTTACGAAGGATTCAAATGCACATCCCTATTGCCTACTCTATGTGAGATGTGGTTTCATGATGCATTTGTCTCTCCAGTGGACCCTACTTGCTTTGTGAGCACATCTTAGATTGTATAATATAAAATATTGCAACTGTGATAAAACTACTACTTTGACATTTTTCCAAACTGCTATTTTTAAGACATTCCTATAATATCTAAATATTTCACACATAATTCCAGTAAATCTAGTAATAGGAACATAAAGACTAACATAAAGGCTAACAGTGAGATGTATGTGCATACCTTTTATCTGTATTTGGTAATGAAGCTTTTTCTTCTTACCTTACCTTTATAATTTACTTGTAAGAATACCTCCATCAGAAATATTTGTTCCTCTTAGATTCCAACTTTACTTATCTTGTCTGTCATGATAAGAATAGGTAACTTAATTAGATTAGCTATCACCCTACCTACATACCTACTTACCTACCTAGCTCTATACTTGAGGGGGAATAGCATCATATGGCAACATCTAAAAGAAGTAGAAAGTGATTTGCAGATACAGATAAAAAGAGGAAATTATTATGGACAAGATATAGAAATAGAAGACAAGGGATATCAGATGCTTAAAGAGACATTTATCCCCATATGGTGTTATTCTATGTTTTATATGTAAAATGTGTGTATCTGCATGTGCCTAGGTGTTGATTAATTAACATTTCACTAAGCAAACAAATCTCACATCCCTTTATATTAATGCTACATGTTTGTTAAGAAATACCTTGTACTTCACCTGCTTAAGAGTTTTCTGTGTCCCACAAGCTGTACCACCAGGTTAAACCTTGCTCTGAACTGAAGACTCTGCTTGGTCTGTTTTACAGTAGGAGAGATAGGACAATTACATTGTGATCTGGTATCTATGACATCACACTGGTGAAGCTTTCTGTTGCCTAGAGACAAGTCTACTTCTTTTTCTACAACAAGAAAGGTTTGCTTAATTAAATAATCAAAGGAGGGATAAATTTAATTATAAAAGGAAAAATATAAAGGAAAATAAAAAAGCAAGTATAAATGAAAAAATGTACAATAACTCTGTGGAAAACAAAATATATGGAAAAATGATGATTTGCCCAATCTTTATATAAGGCAATATGATAATCTTTTCTTAAATTTGTCTCTTACATGAGAGGTTGTTCTGCAAGTAATTAATTAAACAATGGCACATACCTCAAAACTAGGTATGTGCAAAATTATTTATTTAGATATTCTTTTGTCAAACAGATCCCAAATATGGCTGCACGTAGGCTATTTTTGGTGTTGGAGATATTAGTGTTAAAGTGCAACACACAAAGATCTGGATTTGCACCAGGGACATACACTCATAGGAGGAAGGGGAGGCAGTGCCTACCCTGACATATGTGTCCCCAAAGCTTAATTAAATTTTAATTAAAACAAAAAAAAATCCCCAAAAAAATATCCCCCCCCCATGTAATGCTATGGAGAGGCAGGTACAGGAACGCTTCTCTCCATTGCAGTACATGGGTCAGCAGAAGAGCTGTGCTGCAGTGCCACCTGTGTTCTGTCAATATGTTAGCAGCAAAAATTGGGACCAATAGGAGGCACCCCTCTTGATGCCTCCTAGCAAGTGAAGGATATATAGATTAACCAGAAGGAGGATGCAGTGAGCAGGGTCATGTGAAACTGGAAGCTGAGGTAACCTAAGAACAGATGACACCAAGCAGAAGAGTAAAGTAGTATTCTACATCTCTTGTGATTCACAAATTGTGTTCAGATACAGCTCATTAACAGGGGGACAGTAAGTGAGCATAACCCAATACTGACAGGAAGTCAAAGGGTCAATTCAAATTTAAATCCATAATTTAAAACCCAGAGTTTGAAGTTAAGTGTGCAGTGTACACATTATTTAAATTCAATTTTTTGACATTGAATATTGCTAAGCCTCCCTTTTTCATGGTTATTTGATTTAATTAGGTACAAACTCCATGTATGTTATGTCTGTTCAGTCAGAGGATGCCATATCTATTTTTATTTTTCTCTGTGTCTCCATTTATTTAAAGACTGCTGTTAACTTGTAATTCACAAATCAATTGAAAGCTGTTGCATTGTGTTTTTAGTATGTGCTGCTTTTATACAAGTTTATATTAATAAAAAGGAGATAATGAGTAATTTAAAAAATATATGTAATTATTGCAGTTAAATGTTTTTAGAAATAATGCCACTGCAAAGTAACTGGTTAAACACATAGTCAAAGTGAGACATTTAAAATTATACTTTCATGATTGAGGTAGAGCATGCTATTTTAATAGAATTTTCTAGTTATTTATATTTTGAGAATTAGCATCAACTGTTACTGGCCCCATGTCAGCAAATCAAATTAGTTTTTGAAAGGAACATGAAAATCATAATTACATTTCCATCATTCAGATAGAAATTGCACACAAAAAATAAATAAATAAACTTTCTATTTTACTTTTATTATTATGTACTTCATTCTTTTGGTATCATTTGGTATCCTTTGTTGAAGAGCATACCTAAGTGGGATGTGCACGTGCGTTTCTTGAACACCATATTGCAGCAGCTGTGTTGGCAGTATTGATAACTTGTCCTTTGTGTAAAACTTGTTTGGTAAATGATTTCTATTTTTACAATACAGTAGTGAGTAGAGAAGAGATTGTGGATCATTCTAATTGCTTAGTAACTGGCACTGTGCCACAGAATTATGTGAGTGTGTATGTGAGCAGAGTGTGTGTGGGTGTCAGTGAGCAGAGTATGTGTGCTTTATTCTCTAGGTAATCAATACATTTCCGATGAGCTGGTGCTTTAGTGCAGTGTTTATCAACAATGGTCCTCAAGTACCCCCAACAGGCCAGGTTTTCATTATAGCTGAATCAGTTCACAGGTGAAGTAATCAGCTGATCAGTAACTCAGTGGTTACTAACTTGCTCTCACCCATCACCTGATTATGTCACCTGTGCACTGGTTCAGCTATCATTTAAACCTGCCCTGTTGGGGGGTAATTGCGGCCCTCTGTACATGTGTTTCTCCGGTGTATCATATCTAGTGCCTCACCAGCCTCTGACCTCACTGCACGTCACTCATTTGCACCTTTAGTGAACTCTGTATTTCACACTGAATTCCTATCAATGTGTAATGATGGCTGAGAAATTAGAATATGATATGGTAAGAACTGTATCCCTAATCTATACTATAATTGCATTTGTAACTCGTCCATCGCCGTCGCCAGTTGCGCACGCATCCTCAAAGGACAGTTGGCTGTGCGAGGCAGCCAAAAGAATCCACCTGGATGCACCGAAGGTTGATTCTTTCACCACCCTGCCAATTTTGGAATCCACCTGGATGCAGCATAGGCAAACCCGAAGCATTAAAAAAAAAAACCATGCAACCGCACACACGAAATAACTAAAAAACACGTAATCGCCTGCAAGAAATAAAAACACGTAACCGCCTGCACAAAGTATAACAAAAAACCTAACCTCCCACATGAAATATTAACAAACACCTAAACCTTAAACCCCACATCGTAAAATAATAAAGTTATTAACCCCTAATCCGCAAATAACATAATTAAAATATTAACCCCTAAACCCCCCCCACATCACAATAAACCTAATTAACCAATTAACTCTTAAACTGTCAACCCCCCCACATGGCAATAAACCTAATTAACCTATTAACCCCTAAACCGCCAAACCCCCACATCATAATAACCTTAATTAACCTATTAACCCCTAAACCACCAAACCCACACATCGCAATAACCCTAATATATTAACCCCTATACCGCCAACCTCCCCACAACGCAAAGAACTAATTTAATTACTAAGCCCCCTAACCTAACACCCTCTAAATTCACCCCAATTACTACTAAATTACAATAAAAATAAAAAAAACTAACATTAAATTACAAAAAATAAAAAAAGTCTTACACTACAGAAAAAAATAAATGAAATTATCAAAAATTAAAATAAATTATACCTAATCCATATGAAAATAATAAAGACCCCCAAAATAAATATACCCCCTAATCTAAACTACCAATAGCCCTTAAAAGGGCCTTTTGTGGGCCATTGCCCTAAGTTAAATAGCTCTTTTACCTCAAAATAACACTAAGTCCCTCCTAACAGTAAAAACCCTACCCACCTAACCCCCCAAAATAAAAACTAACACTAAAAAAAAAACTAAACTACCCATTGCCCCTAAAGGGGCATTTGTATGGGCATTGCCCTTAAAAGGGCATTCAGTTCTTTTACTGCCCTTAAAAGGGCAATCAGCTCTTTTTCAAGCCCAAAAATCCCAAATCTAAAAAAAAAACACCCCAAAAATTAAAATTAAAAAGCCTAAAACTAAGCCCCAAATAGGTACTCACTGTTCCTGAAGTCCGGCGGAGAAGGTCTTCTTCCAGACGGATCCATCATCTTCTATCTTCATCCGGAGGTTCTGCAACAGTGAGTACCTATTTCGGGCTTAGGTTTAGTCTTTTTATTTTAATTTTTGGGGTGTTTTTTTTTAGATTAGGATTTTTTTGGTCTTGAAAAAGAGCTGATTGCCCTTTTAAGGGCAGTAAAAGAGCCCAATGGGTAGTTTAGTTTTTTTAGTGTTAGTTTTTTTTTATTTGGAGGGTTAGGTGGGTGGGGGTTTTTACTGTTAGAGGGAATTAGTATTATTTAGAGGTAAAAGAGCTGTTCAACTTAGGGCAACGGCCTACAAAAGGCCCTTTTAAGGGCTATTGGTAGTTTAGAATTAGATTAGGAGGTGTTTTTATTTTGGGGGGAATTTTTTATTTTTATAGGGGTGTTAGTTTAGGTTTAATTTTTTTTGGATAGCTTTGTTTATTGTTTTCTGTAATTTTACTTTTTTATGTTTTGGGGGTTTGTATTTTTTATACATAGACTTCCCTCTGGGCAGGCTTATCGCCTAGTGGATAATATGTCCCTTTGTCATTTGTTTGAGTGATTCCTTCATTTAATGACAAAATACAAAAAAGCCCATCCAACTACTATTGGTCTAAGTCATCTATCTGCTAACTAATTAAATGACTTGATAAAAAAGCTTTAACTATTGTATGGCTTTCACATCAAGTCAGAAAAAAGCAATATTAATATCTAGACCAAGGAGTTTTGATGCTTTATTATTAGTGTTACACAAGTTATTTGTACCTCTATGTAAAAATAAAATTGTGCATTAACTGTGGAGGCCTGTGTTTATCTCAGTCATAAATAATACACAAGCCTGAAAATAATATTCAGTATTGTGAGAAGTTGAAGTAACATTGTCAGAGCATTGGTTGTGGTTTTGATTTGATTAAAATGAGTTGAGTTCTTGTTAAAATAGTTAATATGTATTTTTTTCCTCACCTATTTGCTGATAGACTCCTTGTACTGCTTGCTCCTGCGCTGCTTTGTCTGTCTGACTGAAAAGATTTGACAGCCACAGCATCATCAGCAATCTATGACATCACACTGGTGAAGCTTCCTGTTGCCTAGAAACAGGTGTAGCTTCTCTGCTGCAGCATGTTAGGCTGACATTACAATGGTGATGATAATAAAACATTATGTTACATCAGATAGGCCTCTTTGCTGCCTCAAGTTAGTTTGAATCATTAATGTAGGGACAAATGTAATGTGAAAACTATGTGAAGGAATTAAAAGAAAACTGATCTATAGTTCAATATCAAAATTATAGAAAACAACACAAGATTAGAAAAAAGATGTGAGGGGTAGAGAGGGCCACATAGGGTAGGAAAAGAGAGAAAATGTAGTAATAAAAATGACTCTATAGAAGTAGTATAGAGTAGTTTTTCAGCTCTTAAACAGTAGCTGCGTAAGCCATTTGCTTGCTCTGACTGAATTCTTGCTACACATTTATATTCAGCCACATTGGCTTGGATTTTTTATTTTTTATTTTTATAACCATATGGTATTTGTTGATATGTATATTTATTTAACAAAGTTTTAAATGTTATCCATTTATCCTCTGTATTTTTTATGAGAGAATACTTTGTCCCAATTTATGTTATTTAATGATTTCCTTAAATCGTTGAATTTTGCTTTCATAAAATTAAAAGTCTTAGTTAAACCTTTAAGACACTGCTTATGAAAAGAAATTTCAAATGTGACCATGTTATGATCACTGTTACCCAAATGTTCTTTGACTTCTATGTTTGATATTATATCTGTATTATTTGATAGCACTAAATCCAATATAGCGTTACTCCTAGTTGGCTCTTCTATTAATTGTGACAAGAAGTTATCCCTGAGAACATCCATATGAGACCTGTGAAAATCCATAGCTTTAGAGTGGGCATCTTTTACTGGAATCCATCCGGCTATGAAAATATCCGAAGTGCACAGGCTGCTGCTTACTTCTGCTTTGGATCCTTACGAAGGATCCAAATGCACATCCCTATTGCCTACTCTATGTGAGATGTGGTTTCATGATGCATTTGTCTCTCCAGTGGACCCTACTTGCTTTGTGAGCACATCTTAGTTTGTATAATATAAAATATTGCAACTGTGATAAAACTAATACTTTGACATTTTTCCAAACTGCTATTTTTAAGACATTTCTATAAAATCTAAATATTTCACACATAATTCCAGTAAATCTAGTAATAGGAACATAAAGACTAACATAAAGGCTAACAGTGAGAGGTATGTACATACCTTTTATTTGTATTTGGTAATGAAGCTTTTTCTTCTTACCTTACCTTTATAAATCTTTGTTCCTCCTAGATTCCAACTTTACTTGTCTTGTCTGTCATGATAAGAATAGGTAACTTAATTAGATTAGCTATCACCCTACCTACATACCTACTTACCTACCTAGCTCTATACTTGAGGGGGAATAGCATCATATGGCATAAAAGGAGGAAATTATTATGGACAAGATATAGAAATAGAAGACAAGGGATATCAGATGCTTAAAGAGACATCTATCCCCATATAGTGTTATTCTATGTTTTATATGTAAAATTTGTGTATCTGCATGTGCCTAGGTGTTGATTAATTAACATTTCACTAAGCAAACAAATCTCACATTTACATCCCTTTATATTAATGCTACATGTTTGTTAAGAAATACCTTGTACTTCACCTGCTTTAAAGTTGGCTATGTCCTACAAGCTGTAGCATGAGGTTAAACCTTGCTCTGAGCTGAAAACTCTGCTTGGTCTGTTTTACAGAAGGAGAGATAGGACAATTACAGCATGATCTGCAATCTATGACATCACACTGGTGAAGATTTCTGTTGCCTAGAGACAAGTCTACTTATTTTGCTACAACAAGAAAGGTTTGCTTCATTAAATAATCAAAGGAGGGATACATTTAATTATAAAAGGGAAAATATAAAGGAAAATAAAAAAGCAAGTATAAATGAAAAAATGTACAATAACTCTGTGGAAAACAAAATATATGGAAAAATTATGATTTGCCCAATCTTTATATAAGGCAATATGATAATCTTTTCTTAAATTTGTCTCTTACATGAGAGGTTGTTCTGCAAGTAATTAATTAAACAATGGCACATACCTCAAAACTAGGTATGTGCAAAATAATTTTTTAAGATATTCTTTTGTCAAACAGATCCCAAATATGGCTGCAGGTAGGCTATTTTTGGTGTTGGAGATATTAGTGTTAAAGTGCAACATGCAAAGATCTGGATTGGCACCAGGGACATGCACTCATAGGAGGCAGGGGAGGCAGTGCCTACCCTGACATATGTGTCCCCAAAGCTTAATTAAATTTTAATTAAAACAAACAAAAAAAATCCCCAAAAAATATCCCCCCCCCAATGTAATGCTATGGAGAGGCAGGTACAGGAACGCTTCTCTCCATTGCAGTACATGGGTCAACAGAAGAGCTGTGCTGCAGTGCCACCTGTGTTCTGTCAATATATTAGCAGCAAAAATTGGGATCAATAGGAGGCACCCCTCTTGATGCCTCCTAGCAACTGAAGGATATATAGATTAATCAGAAGGAGGATGCAGTGAGCAGGGTCATGTGAAACTGGAAGCTGAGGTAACCTAAGAACAGATGACACCAAGCAGAAGAGTAAAGTAGTATTCTACATCTCTTGTGATTCACAGATTGTGTTCAGATACAGCTCATTAACAGGGGGACAGTAAGTGAGCATAACCCAATACTGACAGGAAGTCAAAGGGTCAATTCAAATTTAAATCCATAATTTAAAACCCAGAGTTTGAAGTTAAGTGTGCAGTGTCCACATTATTTAAATTACATTTTTTGACATTGAATATTGCTAAGCCTCCCTTTTTCATGGTTATTTGATTTAATTAGGTACAAACTCCATGTATGTTATGTCTGTTCAGTCAGAGGATGCCGTATATATATTTTTATTTTTCTCTGTGTCTCCATTTATTTAAAGACTGCTGTTAACTTGTAATTCACAAATCAATTGAAAGCTGTTGCATTGTGTTTTTAGTATGTGCTGCTTTTATACAAGTTTATATTAATAAAAAGGAGATAATGAGTAATTTAAAAAATATATGTAATTATTGCAGTTAAATGTTTTTAGAAATAATGCCACTGCAAAGTAACTGGTTAAACACATAGTCAAAGTGAGACATTTAAAATTAAACTTTCATGATTGAGGTAGAGCATGCTATTTTAATAGAATTTTCAAGTTATTTATATTTTGAGAATTAGCATCAACTGTTACTGGCCCCATGTCAGCAAATCAAATTAGTTTTTGAAAGGAACATGAAAGTCATAATTACATTTCCATCATTCAGATTGAAATTGCACACAAAAAATGGTCCTCAAGTACCCCCAACAGGCCAGGTTTTCATTATAGCTGAATCAGTTCACAGGTGAAGTAATCAGCTGATCAGTAACTCAGTGGTTACTAACTTGCTCTCACCCATCACCTGATTATGTCACCTGTGCACTGGTTCAGCTATCATTTAAACCTGCCCTGTTGGGGGTACTTGCGGCCCTCTGTACATGTGTTTCTCCGGCGTATCATATTTAGTGCCTCACCAGCCTCTGACCTCACTGCACGTCACTGATTTGCACCTTTAGTGAACTCTGTATTTCACACTGAATTCCTATCAATGTGTAATGATGACTGAGAAATTAGAATATGATATGGTAAGAACTGTATCCCTAATCTATACTATAATTGCATTTGTAACGCGTCCATCGCCATCGCCAGTTGCGCACACATCCTCAAAGGACAGTTGGCTTAAAAGGGCATTCAGCTCTTTTACTGCCCTTAAAAGGGCAATCAGCTCTTTTTCAAGCCCAAAAAACCCAAATCTAAAAAAAAAACACCCCAAAAATTAAAATAAAAAAGCCTAAAACTAAGCCCCAAATAGGTACTCACTGTTCCTGAAGTCCGGCGGAGAAGGTCTTCTTCCAGACGGATCCATCATCTTCTATCTTCATCCGGAGGTTCTGCAACAGTGAGTACCTATTTCGGGCTTAGGTTTAGTCTTTTTTATTTTAATTTTTGGGGTGTTTTTTTTTTAGATTAGGGTTTTTTTGGGCTTAAAAAAGAGCTGATTGCCCTTTTAAGGGCAGTAAAAGAGCCCAATGGGTAGTTTAGTTTTTTTTAGTGTTAGTTTTTTTTATTTGGGGGGTTAGGTGGGTGGGGGGTTTTTACTGTTAGAGGAAATTAGTATTATTTAGAGGTAAAAGAGCTGTTCAATTTAGGGCAACGGCCTACAAAAGGCCCTTTTAAGGGCTATTGGTAGTTTAGAATTAGATTGTGAGGTGTTTTTATTTTGGGGGAATTTTTTATTTTTATAGGGGTATTAGTTTAGGTTGAATTTTTTTTTTTGGATAGCTTTGTTTATTGTTTTCTGTAATTTTACTTTTTTATGTTTTGGGGGTTTGTATTTTTTATACACAGACTTCCCTCTGGGCAGGCTTATCACCTAGTGGATAATCTGTCCCTTTGTCATTTGTTTGAGTGATTCCTTTAATGACAAAATACAAAAAAGCCCATCCAACTACTACTGGTCTAAGTCATCTATCTGCTAATTAAATGACTTGATAAAAAAAGCTTTTACTATTGTATGGATTTCACATCAAGTCAGAAAAAAGCAATATTAATATCTAGACCAAGGAGTTTTGATGCTTTATTATTAGTGTTGCACTTAAGTTATTTGTATCTTTATGTAAAAATAAAATTGTGCATTAACTGTGGAGGCCTGTGTTTATCTCAGTCATAAATAATACACAAGCCTGAAAATAATATTCAGTATTGTGAGAAGTTGAAGTAACATTGTCAGGGTATTGGTTGTGATTTTGATTTGATTAAAATGTCAAATATTAGTTATTAGTTGAGGTCTTGTTAAAATAGTTCATAGGTATTTTTTTCCTCACCTATTTGCTGATAGACTCCTTGTACTGCTTGCTCCTGCACTGCTTTGTCTGTCTGACTGAAAAGATTTGACAGCCACAGCATCATCTGTAATCTATGACATCACACTGGTGAAGCTTCCTGTTGCCTAGAAACAGGTGTAGCTACTCTGCTGCAGCATGTTAGGCTGACATTACAATATTGATGATAATGAAACTTTATGTTACATCAGATAGGCCTCTATGCTGCCTCAAGTTAGTTTGAATCATTAATGTAGGGACAAATGTAATGTGAAAATGATGTGAAGGAATTAAAAGAAAACTGATCTATAGTTCAATATCAAAATCATAAAATACAACACAAGATTAGAAACAAGATGTGAGGGGTAGAGAGGGCCACATAGGGTAGGAAAAGAGAGAAAACATAGTAATAAAAATGACTCTATAGAAGTAGTATAGAGTAGTTTTCAGCTCTTAAACAGTAGCTGTGTAAGCCATTTGCTTGCTCTGACTGAATTCTTGCTACACCAGGGTTTGCTATTAGTTCTGGGGGTACCACAAAGGGGAGGCCTAAGCCTGTGACTAAAAGACTATGAAGGGAGATTGTCATTTGTAAGGTAGGGGTTAAAAGTGATAGGGAGTAACTAACTGTCAGTGATACCTGTAATACAGTCTGTCTTTCATATTCTTGCTAGGAACTCACCCTAATGTTGTTGTTTATATTTTGCTTTGCAAGGATGGAGCTAGTGAATTTTTTGTAGCATATGCAAATTAGTTGCAAAACATCGGTTGTTCTCTTTATTGTGAATTTAAAGGAACAGTCAGCTAGATTACGAGTTTTGAGCGTTATAGGGATTTTAACGACCGCCACAAAAGCGGCTATATTTCACCTCCCTATAGCGCTGCTATTACAAGTTTTAAAAAAGCAGGCTTGTGCGGGTGAAATGGTTGTGTTGAGCTCCATACCGCACCGGAATCAAGCGCTGCTTTGACGTGCTCATGCCCGATTTCCCCATAGACATCAATGGGGAGAGCCGGCAAAAAAAACCCTAACACCTGCGATCGCGGAAACAAAAGCTCAGTAACACAGGCCCATTAATGTCTATGGGGAAATAAAAAGTTACGTTTAAACCTAACACCCTAACATAAACCCCGAGTCTAAATACCCCTAATCTGCCGCCCCCAACATCGCTGCCACCTACATACAGTTATTAACCCCTGATCTGCTGGCCCAATATCGCCGCCACCTACATACAGTTATTAACCCCTAATCTGCCGCTCCCAACATCGCCACCTCCTACATACAGTTATTAACTCCTAATCTGCCACTCCCAACATCTGCCACCTACATAAAACTATTAACCCCTAATATGCCGCTCTCGATGTCGCTGTCAGTATACTAAAGTTATTAACCCCTAAACCTCTGGCCTCCCACATCACTACAACTAAATAAATCCATTAATCCCTAAACCTAAACCTAACCCTAACGTTACCCTAAGCCTAACACCCCCTAACTTTAACATAATTAAAATAGAGCTAAACTAAAGTTACAATTAGTGATGTCGCGAACCTTAAAATTTCGGTTCGCGAACGGCGGACTCGAACTTCCGCTACTGTTCGCGAACCGGCAATTGACTTCAATAGGCAGGCGAACTTTAAAACCCACAAGGACTCTTTCTGGCCACAATAGTGATAGAAAAGTTGTTTCAAGGGGACTAACACCTGGACTGTGGCATGCCGGATGGGGATCCATGGCAAAACTCCCACGGAAAATTACATAGTTGATGCAGAGTCTGGTTTTAAGCCATAAAGTGCCTTAATCACCTAACATTCCTAAAAATGTTTTGAATAACGTGCTTTAAAACATCAGGTATGATGTAGTATCGATCAGGTATTGTAAGGGTTACGCCCGCTTCACAGTGCAGGGTCAGCTCCAAGGGGGGGCTTTGGGGGGCAATGCCCACCCAAATGGAAAGCTGTGCCCCCTCAAAACACAGGGCTGCTGCAGTGCAAAGAGTTTTTTTTTTTTTAGACTCTAACTGCAGACTGCTGGCTGCCTGTGCCGATTTGCAATCTGTTCTGTAGTGTGATTGTGGGAGCCTCTGAGGAACTGAAAGAGCACCCTGGACAGAATGGGGGAAGTTGTAATAAGCAGCACATTCAGTGTGCTGCTGTTCTGTAGCTATTTCCCTGAATTATAGCAGCACTTCCTGTTAAGAGCTGTCCCCTCCCTTCTCTCCCCCTTCTTCCTGCCCAAGCGCGGTTCTTTTGCTTTGAGGCAGCTAACAGTGATCAGCCACAGGAAAGCAATGAGAGGTAAGAGAGGGGCAGATGTCAGCAATAAATACGTTTTTGTGTGTGTGCTGCACTGCAGTTCACAGCAGGTCACAGCCTTTTAACCCCTCCTAGAGCAGAAGGGCTGCTTAGTGTTTGTGAATTCTCTGTTCAGGACACTGTATAAATGTGTTGCATAACAGGGAAAAATATTTCTATTCTTTTTCTCCACTCTCCCTCTTTTTTTCTTCTTCTTTCCTCCTCATCTCTCTTTCACTATCTCACCTCCTGTCTCTCTCTATGCCATTGCCCCTTCACTTTTTATCATCTCTCTCCTTTTCTTTCCTCTTTCCCCTTTATTTCAATATTTTTGTTTTTTAATGTAGAAGAAAACTATCACCATTAAAGCTTAACAATAAAAAATACATTCCAGTATTTTTAGGGCAGTGGAAAAAAAACAGGACAAATTTGAGGTATGTGTATCTATGCGTACTGTTGAAGTGTGTGTGTATCTGTGTACTGTATGTGTCTGTATCTGTGTGTACATGTGTGTATATCTGTATATTGTGTGTCTGTATCTGTGTACATGTGTGTATCTGTGTACTGTGTGTGTGTGTCTGTATCTGTGTACATGTGTGTATCTGTGTACTGTGTGTGTGTGTCTGTATCTGTGTGTACATGTGTGTATCTGTGTACTGTGTGTGTGTGCCTGTGTGTACGTGTGTGTATATCTGTGTACTGTGTGTGTCTGTATTTGTGTACTGTGTGTGTCTGTATTTGTGTACTGTGTGTGTCTTGTAGGTGTGTGTATATATATATATATATATATATATATATATATATATATATATATATATATATATATATATATATATATAATGTGTGTGTGTGTATATATATATATGTATCTGTGAGTGTGGATGTATATCTGTGCTCATGGTGCATTGTCCCATTTCTTTGAAGTATTTTTTGTTCTGGGTAGGGGCCCTGTTCTGTCATTCTGCTTAGGGCCCCTACCCAGTCAGGTGGAGCAGTTGCTTGAGAGGAGCTGCACATAGACTGCTGCTTGTTTCAGTCAATTTCTGACTGTTAATGTGCTTCTATTACCCAGCCAGCAGGTAGTCTTAGGAGTCTCCTCCTCCACCCTGAACCCAACCATCATGTGTGTGTGTTTGTGTATGTATGTGTGTTGTGTATAAATGTGTGTGTAAGTATGTGTGCATGAGTATGTGTAAATATGTATGTGGGTGTAAATGTGTGTATGTGTGTGTATACTATGTATGTGTAAATATATATATGTGTGTGTATATATGTATGTGTGTGTGTGTGTATATATATGTCTGTATATATATGTATGTATGTATATATATATATATATATACTTTAAAAATAATAAATAAAATAATGAATTGTTATGTAATGCTGCATGCAGGGGGCAGAGTTAGCTGCTGAACTGTGAGGTTGCATCACGCATCTGCAAGGAGCTCCGTGTCTTAACCTCTTATTTGGAATTGGAAGTTAGAGACTTTTTGGACTTGTCTTAACCCTATTAATTTTACCTAAACATCGTGAGTTACTAATTTTTTTAAACAATAGACTATGATAAGAATATGATTATATCATATAAATATAAGTCTATAAATGGCGACCGGCTTTTATTGATGCCTCAAAAAGTGCACTGTGCCTGGCCTAAGATCCCAGTGCACTTTTGAGGCATCAATAGAAGCCGGTAGCCATTTATAGACATATTTATATGATACAATCATATTCTTATAGGTTCACAGTACATAGGTTGTATTAAGTAGCCTGATATCCATTCGTTATTGTGAAACACGTATAGCTAAATCTAATCTACAAAATTTCCAGTACCTAAAAACCTAGTATCCTCACTACTATTGCAAACAAAGGAGTTAATTGCATTGGGGGGTTTGGGGTGCATGGCTGTTTAGGGGACATGATTGAGATTTGAGAATGAGTTTAAGGGTTTTGGATCATGGTAGTTAAGGGGTGAATTGTTTTTAAGGAGCTATTGCACTGGGGGTCTCAAGTTTAATGGCTCTGTTTTAGTGCTCTGCATAGGATTTAGACTTAATTATTTTACCTAGTGATTTAGCACATATTCTCCAAATGTTAATAGTGGGGGATAAGCCAGCCACTTTCCGGCAGAATATGTAGGTCTGCTCTTATTTTGACTCTCATACATGCTTTGTAAATGTGTGCCCCCTCGTTAAAAAAAAATGCCCCCCCATTTCATTCGTTCTGGAGCCGACCCTGTCACAGTGACAGACCAAACTCCCCGTGTAACGCACCGCAAACAATTGCAAACAGTCCATTTGCACAACCACGAGTTAGATAGATTTGATAGTTAGATACATACATTACATAGATCAATAGATGCAATATACATATGATAGATACAAATTACATAGATCAATAGATGCAATATACATTTGATGATAGATACAAATTACATAGATCAATAGATGCAATATACATTTGATGATAGATACAAATTACATAGATCAATCGATGCAATATACATTTGATAGATACGAATTACATAGATCAATAGATGCAATATACATATGATAGATACAAATTACATAGATCAATAGATGCAATATACATTTGATGATAGATACAAATTACATAGATCAATCGATGCAATATACATTTGATAGATACGAATTACATAGATCAAAAGATGCAATATACATTTGATAGATACAAATTACATTGATCAATAGATGCAATTTATATTTGATAGATACGATTGATAGTTAGATAGATTTGATAGATAAATAGATAGATTTGATAGATATATGGTTTCCCTGACAGAGTATAACAATAAGACATGCGGTCTGGGACCCGTGGTGTGTTAAGTAGTATTATTCTTAGCAGTTTACTACCTGTTACTCCCCCTATCGGGGGAGGTCTATATGGGCTGCATTTTTGGAACAGGGAGATGGAAGAAGATGATTGGTCTGTCCTCCTACTTCAAATTTGGCCTAAACACAAGTGGCTGTCTTAAATCAGTCCGGCCACGAGATAGATAGATTTGATAGATAGATATACATAGATTGATAGTTAGATAGAATCGATAGAAGATAAATAGATCGATTTGATAGATATATAATTACCCTTACAAAGTATAATAATAAAACATGCGTTCTGGGAGCCATGGTAACTAGGTTGTGTTAAGTAGTACTATTCTTAGCACTTTAATCCCTGTAACTTCCCAGGCAACTGCAATTCAATTGCACTAGCAAACTGATGAATCACAGTCAAAAAAGTTTTTATTTTAAATATTTACACTACTGTTATAACAAATATGATTTGTCGCACTAGTTGGAAAGTGGGCCTGGCACACACGCTGGCAGACAGGCAACTGCAATTAAATAACAATAGCAGACTGATGTAAAAGTTTTTTTTTTAAAAAGTTACACTAATGTTATAACAGATAGGAGTGATGGCACTCAGGATAGAAGTAGGCACAGTATGTGCTGGCAGCCTGACACACAGGCTGGCACTAGTGGCAGGCTGGCCTGGCAACTAAAATTAAATAACACTAGAAGACTGATGTAAAAGTTTATTTTTACAAAATTTAAACTAATGTTACACCAGATAGGAGTGGTGGACTGGCACTGAGGATGGAAGTAGGCACAGTATATGCTGGCAGCCTGACACACAGGCTGGCACTAATGGCAGCCAGGCTGGCCTGGCAACTAAAATTAAATAACACTAGAAGAGGACTGATGTAAAAATATATTTTTTTACAAATGTACACTAATGTTACACCAGATATAAGTGGTGGAAAAAAGAGCTATTAATCACACTATATGATGTGGGCCTGACACACAGGCCTGATGGAAAATGAAATTAGATTACACTAGCAAAATGATTTAAAAGATTTTTTTTAAAAATTGACAATAATATTAAGCAGATATGAGTGGTGGCTGGCACAGCAATTAACCACAGTATATGCTGTGTGAGACTGACACACAGGCCTGATAGAAAATGAAATTAGATTACACTAGCAAAATGATTTCAAAGTTTTTTTGTTTAAATTTACACTAATGTTAAGCAGATATGAGTGGTGGCTGGCACAGAGCAATTAACCACAGTATATGCTGTGTGAGCCTGAGACACAGGCCTGATAGAAAATGAAATTAGATTACACTAGCAAAATGATTTAAACATTTTTTTTTTAAATTTACAATAATGTTAAGCAGATATGAGTGGTGGCTGGCACAGCAATTAACCACAGTCTATGCTGTGTACGCCTGACACACAGGCCTGATAGAAAATTAAATTAGATTACACTAGCAAAATGATTTCAAAGTTTTTTTGTTTAAATTTACACTAATGTTAAGCAGATATGAGTGGTGGCTGGCACAGAGCAATTAACCACAGTATTTGCTGTGTGAGCCTGAGACACAGGCCTGATAGAAAATGAAATTAGATTACACTAGCAAAATGATTTAAAAGTTTTTTTTTTAAATTTACAATAATGTTAAGCAGATATGAGTGGTGGCTGGCACAGCAATTAACCACAGTATATGCTGTGTAAGCCTGACACACAGGCCTGATAGAAAATGAAATTAGATTACACTAGCAAAATGATTTAAAAGTTTTTGTGTTTAAATTTACACTAATGTGTTAAGCAGATATCAGTGGTGGCACTAATCACAGTATATGCTGTGAGCCTCACACACAGGCTGAAAGCCAGGCAAATGCAAATAAAATTACAAATAATAATAAAAAAAAAAGCCAAAGGGCTTTTTGGGGTGCTGTCCTTACAGCAGAGATTAGATGAGTCCTTCAGGACTCATACACTAGCCTAGCTATCTATTTCCCTATAATGTCAGCAGCAGCAACACTAAACCTCCTCACACTAAGAAAGCAGGATCGTAATGAATCTAAAATGGCTGCTGCCCAGGAGCTGGGAGGATCTGTGAGGGAGTGTCTGCTGCTGATTGGCTCAAATGTGTCTGAAGGCTGTGAGATACAGGGTCAAAGTTTCCTAAATGATGACGAATAGGGGGCGGATCGAACATCGCATATGTTTGCCCGCAGCGGCGAACACGAACAAGCTATGTTTGCCGGGAACTGTTTTCCGGCGAACTGTTCGTGACATCACTAGTTACAATTATTAACTAAATAATAACTATTTAAAACTAAATACTTACTTACCTGTAAAATAAAACCTAAGCTAGCTATAATATAACTAATAGTTATATTGTAGCTATTTTAGGTTTTATTTTTATTTCACATGTAAGTTTGTATTTATTTTAACTAGGTAGACTAGTTAGTAAATAGTTATTAACTATTTAATAACTACCTAGTTAAAATAAATACAAACTTACCTGTGAAATAAAACCTAACCTGCCTTACACTAAAACCTAACATTACATAAAAAAACAAATACTAAATAAAAAAAATAAAAAAGAATTACACCTAATCTAATAGCCCTATCAAAATAAAAAAGCCCCCCGAAAATAAAAAAAAAATCCTAGCCTATAATAAACTGCAAATGGCCCTTAAAAGGGCCTTTTGTGGGGCATTGCCGCAAAGATATCAGCTCTTTTACCTGTAAAAAAAAATACAAACAACCCCCAACAGTAAAACCCACCACCCACCACAACCAACCCCCAAATAAAATAACTATCTGAAAAAAACTAAGCTCCCCATTGCCCTGAAAAGGGCGTTTGTATGGACATTGCCCTTAAAAGGGCATTTAGATCTTTTACATGCCCAGACCCTAAACTAAAAATAAAACCTACCCAAAAAACCCTTAAAAACACCTAACACGGGTGCGGAGCTAGCCAGCAGCCTAGACAGTCACAATTTAACAGAGCTCTAGTTAAAACCTGTCATTTATTAGCCCTAAAAAGCATGATTTAGGAGCTGATTCCCAGAAAAAAAACTTTGGAGCAGTATTTACTCACTACAAGGGACCTTTTGCTGAAATTTGGCTGAGTTTGAGACAAATTTCGATCTACCCAGAAAGGAGTTCCAGAGGATTTTCAGGAAAACCCCAGCCTTCGGCCTACCTCGGAAGTCTCCGGCTCATTAAAGAGACTGAAATCTTCAGGAAAGAATAAGATTAAAACAGGCAGAACTACCATCCCTGATAAATAACTGCACATCAGGATCTAGGGTTTGCAGCTCCAGACATAGGCCTGAAACCTGTGAGAGGGAACGACGCCATCTTTCCTCAGAAGTAAGTGCGCAACAGATACTGCACACACACACAGGGAATATAACCTGACCCAACTCCCCTAACATACCCTGAATACCTACCTCAACTACTTGTTTTGAACTTTACTACAGGACACTACTGAGGTGGTTTTAAATATATCACTCTTGGGATCATTAGAAGGGGTGTACTGCTGGGAACTATTGGAAGTGTGTGATTGCTGGAACCTCCACCGTGGGGACAACTTCATCTGAGGGTGTGAGATACTTTAATTGAGGCACCTCTCCTCCACACGTGTACCTCAGGGGATTAATCTTTGACTGCTCAGGTGAACTCCAGACTAGGAAACAGGATCACAGATTACATGCTCACTAGCCCTGCTCTGACCCTATCTTTTACATCCGCTGCAGACTACTGCGAGGTAGTTACCGCTACTTGGGCTGGTACACACGTTCTCCTCCGATAAGAGAGAATTAACTCCTCAATAGAGGAATCACATCTGCAATAACTCCATTAAAGACCACTAATATCAGCTGTGGTAACCCTTATACCCCTACTAGGCCCAAATGGCCCTGGAGGTCCTGAATTACCTCCTTACCTGACCCATCCTATTCTAACTTAGACTCTCTAAGAATCCTCCAATATAGAGACTAGGAGTATTTTCCAGATTAATTACTCATTCTAAACCTTTAACTTCTACTGTCCGGTAGGCCCTGTGGATACATCCACCCTCACCCTTCCGGCCTAATCTTCCTGGCTGGTCGCTTCCACTTACCTTTTCCCCTTCCTGTGGTAGTGTATCTCAGGTCATATCCCCCAGATTCCTGAGGTGTGGGTGTTGGAATTAAGATCTTGCCTGTGACCACTCCTGGCTAGCCTAACCTATCTGATTCTCTGCATACTCCTACTCTGGGCCAACATGGAGTAAAATCTGATGTCTAGGCCCTGCTGACCCCGGCATGTAACACTCTCACAGGGGAAGAACACAGTCACTCAGCATCGATCACTTCTGTGCATAATTCTCAGTCTTACTATATACCCTTATGCAGAAATGTCTCAAGCATTTAAAAGAAAACAAAAAGGGTCCTCCACGCCAAAGCGCACTGTTGTTGAACATTTCTGCAACCAAACAATGTCTACCTACACTTCATCTGAAGAAGAAGGACTCGAGGACTCTGTTACTCACCATTCTCAAAATCTTCCAACGATGAAGACTAGAATCGATCCTTCACACCATAATGAACCTCTTACTATGGACTCTATCAAATCTCTCTTGGCTAACCACCATGAATCACTCTCTAAATTTTTTTTTATAAAAGTCATGCAGAACTCAAAAGGGACATTGCGAGTATTATTGGTGATAGAACAGACACCCTTGAACGTAAACAGGAGGACCTAACAGTTGACCACGCAAGCCTATTAAGCTATTCCCAAAACCTTGCCAACCAGATCTCTGACCTAGAATCCAAACTTGCTGACCTGGAGGACAGGTCCCGAAGGAACAATAACAGGATCAGGGGCATACCGGAGACAGTTGGCCCTCCTGAGCTGAAGGACTTTCTCTTAGAGCTCTTTACTGCCTTGGTACTTCCCTCAAGTGATTCAGAAATACTGATAGATAGAGCCCACAGAGCACTACGTCCTTACAATAGGGATGGGGATAAACCAAACGAAGGTCATCATCCGCCTTCATTATTTCACCTTCAGAGAAAAGTTATTGAGAGCAACGGCAAAAGGAGGTGCACTCACGGATACATTTTCGGATCTCCAGATATTCCCGGATCTCTCCCCACATACCCTCCAACTACGGCAAAATTTCTAGTTCCGCACAAAGATCCTGAGAGAGACAGGAATAAAATACAGATGGGGCTTCCCTGTCCGGCTGTTTATCACAAAGGATGGCCAGCAATTCATTGCCTCCTCCGTACAGCAAGCCAGGTCTCTCCTACACAAAATGGGATCTCCTTCCAGATGATCCTGGAGCCTCCCGTGAGGTACCTGCCTTACAAAGACTGAGATCAACAGACCCTCTCCCGCAGAGATCCCTCTCAGCTAATCAGACACGCCCCTCCAATGAGAATCTTGCATCTCCTGCACAGAATAGATAAATGTGGCTTTGACTGATCTAATTCAACTCTAGAAGCATCTCTCCTCTAACCTCCCCCCTCTTCTTGATCATCTCCCCTGCACCCTACCCACCCCCTTCCCTTACTCCCTCTCCATGCCCCTTCCCCCTACCCCTTTCCCTCAACTCCGCCCTTCTACCCCCAGATGGCAGCTTCTCTTGACAAATACTCAGGACTTTAATGTCTACCACTACTATGGCTGAACTTTCTAGACGAGTTTGTTGTAACCCCTGCCACGATAACAGAGATCTCTAAGTTTACGTAGCCATGTTGCAAAAGTATATTTAGATGACCCTTCTTTATACTTACTACTTTGTTTTATATGTTTCTTTACTGGTTCGTTCTTACTCTCTGGCTGCAAATGGGAATTTTACCCTTCCCCTGATTCCCCTCCCCTCTTCCCATCCTCCCCTCCCCTTAACCCCTTCCCTCTACTCTTCCGCACTAGCCTCCTATCTCTACCCCCCTCCTTATTACCCTTTACCTTCAATTCACATATCTACCCCTTCTCTCCCCTCCCCCTCCCTTCCCTTCTTTATCCTTCTATCCCCCCCACCTACTTCCCCCCATTTTCCATTCTGTCACCCTACCCTCCACCTCTTACATCCCTTCCTAACCTGCTCTTCTCTCCCCCAGCACCTCCTTTCCCTTCCCCCTTACATACTCTCCCCCAACCCCCCCCCCCAATAACCCCCCATGCAGCAATCTCAGTTAATAATTTCACAGGTCCTGAATTCTTACCACCAACCAAGCTAAACTCATCTGCTGGGACATCGGAGACCTCTGACATGCGGAAGAAGAGCCCAATGATTGTACAAATACGCTGTAAAGTATGTTTATGCTCTTCTCCATGCTTACTTTATTACTTTATTGCTGGGGACATTTTTGCTTGTGGCATTTTTCTCGCAATGTAATTTTGGTATTTGATCTCCCGCTGAGGACCTCCCCTATGTTGCTCCCCCCCTTCCTCTCCTACTCCTTCCCTCTACCTTCTCTTTCCCCTTCCTCCCTTTCCTCTTCCCTTTCTTTTGCCCCCCTCTCTCTCATTTTCTCCTTCTCTTCTCCATTGCCTCTCGTCCCTTTTCTCTCCTCCTTATCCTCTCCCTATTACCCTCTTACTTCCCCTCCAGGTACCCCTCTCCCTTATTCCCTCCTTATCTGATTGGATTAAGTTGTACAGCTTGATAATCTAACCGACAAAATCACCAACAAGATCTTACACAAGGGTGGGAGGAGGACGAGTATTTTTTCTCATGATAGTTGATGGATTATCATAAGTTCTTCAATACGCCATCTATTCTATTATTACTTAATCAGTGGCTAGTACACTGCCAAACGACACACTTCCTGAGGCTCTCCCCTTGGTAAAGGCTCAATGAGTACCTTTTGCTGTGGCCGTAAAAGCTCATTGTTTTTAGAAGGACTGGTCTGTTGCTTAAATCCTGCTCAATAGCACTGAATAAAAGGATGTGAACAACTTCCAAGAATAAAAGATATTCAAGCTTTATTATGACGCGTTTCTCAAACCCCAAAGGGTCGTTTCATCAGATATCAAAGCAGATAAAATTGGTTACAAATCGTAACAATATATACACATTTTGTTAATTAAAAATGGAAGTTGTCACTATAGTTTTTGGACCAATGAAATAATTCACAAGATTCAACTGAGATGCCGACATAGGCTCACAGCTGTTACAATTCCTTCCTTTTTTCTTGATAGATATCAGCATAGTTAATATTTCGACCCACTTTACGGGGATCCCAAGTAAGTGAGATCTATCTATATACATTATATAAGATTCACATACTAACATACACACATTCTTTTCACCCCAACTCCAACATCACATACACACATTCAGTTTTTCATAAATACATATCACATACACACATACACACACAAATACTTTTCAATGTCATTTAACATTTTAAATATTTTCAAATACACTGTATTTTGAGTTTCCATATACACATCCATGCAGGGAGTGCATAATTATTAGGCAAATGAGTATTTTGACCACATCATCCTCTTTATGCATGTTGTCTTACTCAAAGCTGTATAGGCTCGAAAGCCTACTACCAATTAAGCATATTAGGTGATGTGCATCTCTGTAATGAGAAGGGGTGTGGTCTAATGACATCAACACCCTATATCAGGTGTGCATAATTATTAGGCAACTTCCTTTCCTTTGTCAAAATGGGTCAAAAGAAGGACTTGACAGGCTCAGAAAAGTAAAAAATAGTGAGATATCTTGCAGAGGGATGCAGCACTCTTAAAATTGCAAAGCTTCTGAAGCGTGATCATCGAACAATCAAGCGTTTCATTCAAAATAGTCAACAGGGTCGCAAGAAGCGTGTGGAAAAACCAAGGCGCAAAATAACTGCCCATGAACTGAGAAAAGTCAAGCGTGCAGCTGCCAAGATGCCACTTGCCACCAGTTTGGCCATATTTCAGAGCTGCAACATCACTGGAGTGCCCAAAAGCACAAGGTGTGCAATACTCAGAGGCATGGCCAAGGTAAGAAAGGCTGAAAGACGACCTCCACTGAACAAGACACACAAGCTGAAACGTCAAGACTGGGCCAAGAAATATCTCAAGACTGATTTTTCTAAGGTTTTATGGACTGATGAAATGAGAGTGAGTCTTGATGGGCCAGATGGATGGGCCCGTGGCTGGATTGGTAAAGGGCAGAGAGCTCCAGTCCGACTCAGATGCCAGCAAGGTGGAGGTGGAGTACTGGTTTGGGCTGGTATCATCAAAGATGAGCTTGTGGGGCCTTTTCGAGTTGAGGATGGAGTCAAACTCAACTCCCAGTCCTACTGCCAGTTTCTGGAAGACACCTTCTTCAAGCAGTGGTACAGGAAGAAGTCTGCATCCTTCAAGAAAAACATGATTTTCATGCAGGACAATGCTCCATCACACGCATCCAAGTACTCCACAGCGTGGCTGTCAAGAAAGGGTATAAAAGAAGAAAATCTAATGACATGGCCTCCTTGTTCACCTGATCTGAACCCCATTGAGAACCTGTGGTCCATCATCAAATGTGAGATTTACAAGGAGGGAAAACAGTACACCTCTCTGAACAGTGTCTGGGAGGCTGTGGTTGCTGCTGCACACAATGTTGATGGTGAACAGATCAAAACACTGACAGAATCCATGGATGGCAGGCTTTTGAGTGTCCTTGCAAAGAAAGGTGGCTATATTGGTCACTGATTTGTTTTTGTTTTGTTTTTGAATGTCAGAAATGTATATTTGTGAATGTTGAGATGTTATATTGGTTTCACTGGTAAAAATAAATAATTGAAATGGGTATATATTTGTTTTTTGTTAAGTTGCCTAATAATTATGCACAGTAATAGTCACCTGCACACACAGATATCCCCCTAAAATTGCTAAAACTAAAAACAAACTAAAAACTACTTCCAAAAGTATTCAGCTTTGATATTAATGAGTTTTTTGGGTTCATTGAGAACATGGTTGTTGTTCAATAATAAAATTAATCCTCAAAAATACAACTTGCCTAATAATTCTGCACTCCCTGTAAACTTGTTCGTGTATGGTTATTCCATACCAACATTGACTCAACGGGAACACAAGGCAATTTTACACTCCCAATATTGAGGATATTCAATATCTTACATATATATATATATATATATATATATTGTTTCTGTTCACACTTGTCACGATATTAGTTCATTTTACATATCATTTAGCATATCCTTTACCTCAAACATATTTACTCTAGTACATTTACTTTTGTTCACACACGATACTGAAGAATATTTTGAGGGTTAATACCCACTGATGGCATTACAGTCATCCTACAATTGATATTCGCATATGAGGTATACAAAGAAAGTTCATAATCCTGATATCAAGAGACCTTTTGAATCCCTATTTCTCAATTCATACTCATATTTTGCATTCAGCATTTCTCTTATATAATATTTTTCATTTTCGTTCATCATTTATTATTTTTTTCTTAGTGTTAAATTTTCATTCCAACATCCAAGCTTACATAACATATCACGCATCACACATTCTCCCTCTCATTCATGCATATTATCGCATATCGGCTTAGTTCATATATATAACAGAACCTCTTTTGAGGGCTATCATCATTCTCCTATTCATTCGTACATATTATTGCACATTAGTTTAATCCATATTTAAAAGAGAACCTCTTTTGAGGGCTATTATCAACTGACCATATGTCTAACAACTAATAATTCATATATATAAAAAGTCTATCTAATATGGTTTTACATTTTTACATATAACCATTAAGATTACACCTTTGACAACACTGGTCCGAAATACACCCCTTTTTTTACATATAAAAAATCCTTCACTCTGGGGGTTAATATGCGGGGTAACAACTGAGCTTAACATACGATACATCTTTTTTATATAAAAATCCTAACAACAAATTCCACTCATCGACCGTCTACAAATATGAACGAATTTTTAAAAAATCAAATAAAATACATACAGAAATCCACTATTAAAGGTTAAAATACCCGACAACATAATTCATTAGGGCTTACCGGGCAGTATTCCTTTAAGAAAATAAAAAGACTAGCCAAATTCATACACATACATCAAAAGCTTTCTTACGATGCATACACATATATATTACATCATATTTCAAAGTCTTTAACAGATGTGATTCTTTCCAGTGAACTGTTTAAACTGTAATTCTATTTCATATAACCTACAGCCATCGGTAGATTGAAACATGCTTAGATAGGTCAGATAATAACCTTTTTCTGAAAAGTAAGATTTTAGAAGTTTTTATTGTGTTTAGATCCTATGAACAAATTTGTTGCTCATGTATATTTTTATGCACCATGTGTTTTTTTTTATTTGTAACAGCAGCAAGTCTATGCTCGCTCGCTGGCTGATTTATATAACCATGCTTATTACTGAATGTGATGTTTTATCATTCTTGTGCAATACTGACTGAGGGTTGTTCTAATTGTAACAGCTGTGAGCCTATGTTGGCATCTCAGTTGAATCTTGTGAATTATTTCATTGGTCCAAAAACTATAGTGACAACTTCCGTTTTTAATTAACAAAAGGTGTATATATTGTTACGATTTGTAACCAATTTTATCTGCTTTGATATCTGATGAAACCACCCTTTGGGGGTTGAGAAACGCGTCATAATAAAGTTTGAATATCTTTTATTCTTGGAAGTTGTTCACGTCCTTTTATTCAGTGCTATTGAGCAGGATTTAAGCAACAGACCAGTCCTTCTAAATACAAAGAGCTTTTACGGCCACAGCAAAAGGTACTCATTGAGTCGTTACCAAGGGGAGAGCCTCAGGAAGTGTGTCATTTGGCAGTGTACTAGCCACTGATTAAGTGCTAGCAGGCGAGACTGTACTGGTCATAGCACAGTACCACAGCTTCTGGTAAGCGCATTACCTTTCCACATTGTATCACTTTTTTGAAACGTTATCATGCTATGTGGCGCCCTCTCTTTATTTCCATTTTTCAATAGTAATATCCCTGCTCTCTGGGACCAAGAGGAGCCGCCTTCACCAAGAACCGACAACTGGGATCACATTTCATGGACATTAGCTGTTACGGCTACCAATTGTCAGCTGAGTACGATAGATTCGTCATTTGACAAAGTTAAGAGTCACACTTTTTTACTTAACAATACATTTTCCCTACAGCGCGCCTTTGTATCGCCTTCTGGGATATCACAGTCTATTCTATTATTACTGTAATAGTTATATAGTGTCACTGTGTTAAATGTTAAATGTTAAATCTTGTTAACCTTTGTATGCTGTCAAGTTTAATTGTCTCCCTTGTTATTGTCCCTCAAACTCCTGATCTCCCTTAAAGTGCCTTTAGTTTGGGTCTATTCCCTCGAACTTGACACACACATTCCCTATATCTCCCCCCCTGGTGCGACTCCAAGATACTCTGTATCAGTTAAAGGGACAACATTAGTTGCCCTCCCGCTCTTAAATCCCAGGGATTAGCGGGGCTAGGACCCCCTATGCTAGCTCCCCCCACACATTTTGAGCTGTGACCTCTTGGTTTAACTAATAGTTCCCTCACAACGAAAGTGAAACGATAACACTTTCTCCCCTTTTTCCTAACATATCCCTACTTACCTGAACCCCTCCCCACAGAAGACCCCCAATTTTGTAGATATAATACTTGAAGGAGAAAATAATCCCTCCCTGACTTTCCATTTGCCGTATACTACTCTGAGTTGACTTATCCCTGGACAGTACCCAGATCCCTATCCACTAAAAGAACTGGACTTGTTAACTCCAACTATTCGACTACCCAAAAATATAGTGCACCCTCTCCCCTCCTCTACTTCATCCTCTTATATATAGTAGTTGGGAACTATCCCAAGATGCCTCCCCTCAGATTCGCTACACTTAACACCCAGGGCCTTAATTCCCCTACAAAATGAAGCCTCTTACTCCGCTATCTCCTCCGGCACAAGCTCCAAATTGCGATCTTGCAGGAAACTCATTGGCAGGAAGGGACCAGATTTTTTACCAATTCTTCCTACTTTCCAGTTTGTGAAACAGCTTCCTACAACGAAAAAACAAGAGGTGTGGCTGTCCTGGTACACAGATCAGTCAAATGCGAAATTGAGTATAGAGAGTCTGATCCGGAGGGAAGATTCCTGATACTAGTATGTCGTCTCAATGAGATCTTATGCACCCTAGTTTCTCTATACGTCCCTAACACCAAGCAAGTCCCCTTCCTCCGTTCCACCCTTGAGCGCATTGAAAAAGTGATGAGAGGTAGCTTGATCATTGGAGGTGATTTCAACCTTGTATGGGACCCTCTCCTAGACAGAAAGACACTGAACAATTCCCCCCAGGATAGGAGTGCCTCCTCCCAGTCCGTGGCTTTTCGGAAACTATGCTTCCAATATAATCTCTATGACATATGGAGATGCCTGTCCCCATCTAAGAGAGATTTTACCCACTTTTCGAAGCCACATAATTCTTATTCGAGGCTTGATACCTTCTTTTGTGATAGCTGGACCTTGGACGCCTGTATTTCTTCATGTATTAAACCATGCCCCTGGTCGGACCATGACCTTGTGGTAGTGACTTGCTCCCTTCTTACATATTCTGAAACCCGTCCGCCGTGGCGACTCCCGGATCTCTTCATGTCAGATATTGAATCGCCCTGAAATATCTTGAGTCATTGTGGAGTTTTTCACACTAAATTATACAGGCGACACCTCAGTTGCGACACTGTGGGCCTCCTTTAAAGCCTACATGAGAGGCTACTTCCTATCTAGGGCAGCTCAGCTTAGGGACAAACATGAAACCCCATTAGCCAAACTGCATGCATAGCTTAGAATAATGGAAAACAATAATAAATTATATCCCTCCTCTTGACTTTCACAATTGGTTGGACAGATACAAGAAGAGATAAATAGGAGAGAGGGCAAGAGAGTCCAAGCTACATTATTTAGGTTAAAGCAACTCTACTATTATAAAGGCAACAAAACTGACAGACTCCTAGCTAACAAACTTCGCTACCAAACCGAACAACGATGGATTTCTGCCATTAAGACCAAGGGTGCTCTTGCCTATGCACCGAAAGACATAGGAGCAGCTTTTGCGAGCTATTATCACTCCCTATATAATTTAGGGGTTGACCCTAATACTCCCAAGGCGAGTACAGAGGAGATCCAGAACTTCCTTGACTCACTCCATTTACCACACTTCTCCCCTGAGGAAGTAAATGATCTGATACTCCCTTTTACACAAGAAGAGACTCAATCAGCAGTACACTCTCTTAAAAGCGGTAAGGCCCCGGGTCCCGATGGCTTCACTGCATCGTTCTAGAAGACCTACGCCCCTGTATTAACGCCAATTCTCACAAGATTTTTCCTTGAGGTGGGCAATTCAGGTACTCTATCTGGAGAGTTTCTTGAAGCCAGCATCCTCACAATACACAAGGAGGGAAAGGATCCAACTAAGTGTGAGAGTTACAGGTCAATCTCACTCATCAACATCAATGTTAAGGTCTATGCCAAGATTCTGGGTAACAGGCTGGCAACCCATGTCCCATCTTTAGTAAACTTGGATCAAGTAGGGTTTGTAATGGGCCGACAAGGCTCTGACAACATGCGCAGACGTCTAAACCTCTATACTGAATCCGCTGATATGGGCCTCCCATTACTCCCCCTGTCGATAGACACAGAAAAAGCGTTTGACAGGGTGAGATGGGATTATATGTTTCTTACCTTAAAAGCTTTTGGTATACTGCCCATGCTTTGCAAAGCCATTGGCACATTATACTCCAACCCATTAGCCAAAGTGAGAGGGGTGGGATTTTTCTCCCCATGTGTCTTGATCACCAACGGCAGGGATGTCCGCTATCCCCTATCTTGTATGCACTATCCATCGAGCCCCTGGCTGCTGCCATTAGACAACAAAGGGAGATCCAAGGCCTCATAATCCATGACTTGAATCAGAAACTTGCCCTATTTGCGGAAGACCTCACTATCTTCTTATCTGACCAATTGACCTCCCTTCCCCCTCTTTTCGCCCTTCTGGAACTATTTGGCACTCTGTCACATTACAAAGTTAATATATCTAAAACTGAAGCTTACTCCTTGGGACTGCCATTGGAGGAACTCAAGACTTTACAAAGACTCTACCCCTTTAAATGGTCAACTGAGGGAATTAAGCATCTTGGAGTTTTCCTTTCGCATGACAAGAAAATAATAATGACAAATAACTATTCTCCCCTTTTGACACAAATTGACTCCTTCCTAAGCTCTAAGAGATACGAGGAGATCTCTTGGCTTGGCCGTGTGGCTGCTATCAAGATGATGATACTCCCTAAAATCACTTATCTCTTCCGATGTCTGCCTCTCGTTGTCCCTCAGAATATCCTTGCTCGATTTCAATGACTTATATCTGACTATATCTGGAGAGGGGATAAACCTAGAGTAGCGGCAAATATCTTGCACAGACCTGTAGAGAGGGGAGGTCAAGGGCTTCCACACATCAGAACCTATCATGAAGCCGCAATGATCACCCATGCTTCTGCATGGAGCTCTGATCTTCCACAAACCAGATGGCAAGAACTAGAACAGGCCTCCCTACCAGCCCATATCAAACCTGAGGACCTACTTTGGATGGCGAGTCACGGCCTCCAGTCACTTACTCTTTCTAATTTGATTGTCAGGGAATGTAGGAGTGCGTGGTTACGCCTACGCAATTTCAAAATGATCGCTCCCCAATCCAACCAGTAGTAAGTCTTCTCCTAACCCTTTCCAACTTCTCCATCAGGAACTGGAGAACCTCACAATTATGAACAATAAGCGACTTTTACCATAACGACAATCTCTTGAAACATTCGGACTTGATAGTGAAGAGGGATCTACCCCCCAAGCTTCTCGTTGACTTTGCCAGGTTACGATCCTTGCTACGAGCATGGGGTTTCCTCCCTGAGACACTCCGGGATACAACACTCTGGGAAACCAGATGGACAACCAAACTTCAACTACATAAGCCCTTATTCGTCCATTATCAATGCCTTCTTGGTGACAACTTTTCCTTTGAAACCCCCCACACCTTGGCGTGGGAACGAGAGTGGGGAAGAGTCCACTCAACACAACAATGGCAGCGTGCCATATCTGATACCAGGATGGCAATACACTGTGTAACGGTTTATGAACTTTTTTATAAACTTCTCACCCGATGGCACTTGGTGCCAACCAAATTACAGAAATTCTACCTTACAATGTTGGGGCTGTGCTGGAGGGGATGCGGGGGGAGAGGCAACCCCACGCATATATGGTGGGACTGCCCCCAACTCATTAACTACTGAGCTAAGACGAGACAACTGTGTACCAATCTAGTCCTTCCTAGTGTCACACTCCCTTCCATGGGTTTACTCCATTATTATTATTATCAGGTATTTGTAGAGCGCCAACAGATTCTGCAGCGCTGTAAACATAGTCGGTGTACAGGATAGCTTTTGTAGGGGTCAAGTGGGTAGAGGGCCCTGCCGAGAGTTTCACTGTTGTAGTCAGCTCTTATGAAGCGATCGGTAAACAGCTGGGCCCATAGGCTTACAATCTAAGGGGTTCAAGGGGAAAGCAATGGTGTTAGGAAAGGTTAGTGTTGGTTGTATGCATCCCTGAATAGTAGAGTTTTTAGGGAGTGCTTGAAGCTGTTAAAACTAGGGGAGAGTCTTATGGAGCGAGGCAGGGAATTCCACAAGATGGGGGCCAGTCTGGAGAAGTCCTGTAAACGTGAATGTGAGGAAGTAACAAGAGAGGAGGAGAGGAGGAGATCCTGAGCTGATTGAAGGGGACGGGAGGGAAAGTATCTAGAGACAAGTTCTGAGATGTAGGGGGGAGCAGTGCAGTTGAGAGCTTTATATGTCAGGGTGAGGATTTTATGTTTAATCCTAGAGGCAAGAGGAAGCCAGTGAAGGGATTGGCAGAGAGGTGCAGCAGATGAAGAGTGACGAGTAAGGAAGATGA
The DNA here is from genome assembly GCF_027579735.1 of Bombina bombina. Taxonomy (NCBI): domain Eukaryota; kingdom Metazoa; phylum Chordata; class Amphibia; order Anura; family Bombinatoridae; genus Bombina; species Bombina bombina. The sequence goes on from NC_069499.1 coordinate 686,237,614, forward strand.
GCCTGGCAGAGGCATTCATAATGGATTGTAAAGGAGCTATGCAGCTAGGTAGACAGAGAGGACGGAATTGCAGTAGTCAAGGCTGGAAAGGATGAGAGAGTGGATTAAAATCTTGGTTGTATCTTGTGTAAGGAAATGTCTAATTTTAGCAATGTTTTTAAGGTGGAAGCGGCAGGCTTTAGCCAAGGACTGGATGTGAGGAGTGAAGGAAAGATCTGAGTCAAGTGTGACCCCAAGACATCGGGCGAGCGGGGTAGGGGTAATGATGGAATTATTAACAGTTATAGAAATGTTGGGAGTGGAGACATTGGAAGAAGGGGGAAAAATAAGGAGTTCAGTTTTGGAGAGATTTAGCTTAAGCTAGTGAGAGGACATCCAAGATGAGACATGAAAAAGACAGTTAGTGACACGGGTTAGTAAGGAAAGAGGTAGGTCTGGTGCAGAGAGGTAGATTTGGGTGTCATCGGCATACAAATGGTATTGAAACCCATGGGACTTTATTAAGGAACCTAGTGACGACATGTAGATTGAGAAGAGAAGGGGACCAAGGACAGAGCCTTGAGGTACCCCAACAGAAAGTGGTAACTAGGCAGAGGATGCTCCGGAGAAGGCTACACTAAATGTACGGTTAGTCAGATAGGAAGAGAACCATGAGAGAGCTGTGTCACAGATGCCGAAGGATTGGATGGTTTGGAGCAGAAGAGGGTAGTCAACAGTGTCAAACAGTGTCAAAGGCTGCAGACAGGTCAAGGAGGATAAGCAGAGAGAAGTGGCCTTTGGATTTTGCTGTAAGTAGGTCATTGGTAACCTTGACAATTGCTGTCTCTGTAGAGTGATGGGAACGAAATCCATATTGCAGTGGGTCAAGAAGAGAGTTTAGTGTAAAGAAATGGGATAGATGTGCGTAAACTAGCTTTTTGAGGAGCTTTGAGGCAAGATGGAGTAGGGAAATAGGGCGGTAATTGGAAGGGGAGGTTGGATCAAGGGAAGGTCTTTTGAGGATAGGTGTGACCAGTGCATGTTTTAGAGATGAGGGAAATATACCAGTGCTGAGGGAGAGGTTGAAAATGTGTGTGAGTATGGGGGTGAGGGTAGAAGAGAGGGAGGGGAGTAGCTATGAGGCGATGGGGTTGAGGGGACAGGTAGTGAGGTGGGAGGACAGTATAAGGGCAGAAACTTCATCCTCATTAACAGGGGCAAAAGAGCTGCATTTTTGGATATTTGGGTTTTGGGTGATCGTGAGATTTTGAGGGGGTGGGAGATTGGAAGTATGTTGAGAGCTGATTTCACTTCTGATGGAGTCAATTTTGTTGTTGAAGTGGCTTGCAAAATCTTGAGCTGAGAGAAAGGTTGTGTTAGGAGGTGGGGGTGGGCAGAGAAGAGTGTTGAACGTGTTGAACAGACGTTTAGGGTTAGAGGAAAGAGTAGAGATGAGATTAGAAAAATATTGTTGCTTATAAAGATTAAGGGCAGAATAGTAGGAGTTCAGGATGAACTTGTAGTGAAGAAAGTCAGCTGAACTGCGAGATTTCCTCCAATGTCACTCAGCAGTATGGGAGCATCTGCGTAGGTAACGTGTCAGAGGAGTATGCCAGGGCTGAGGATGAGAGTGTGGTTTCTGAGCTAAGGTTGGAGGGGCCAGAGTGTCAATGACCGATGTAAGGGTGGAATTATACTGGCAGATAGATTGGTCAGGGCAGGAAAAGGAGGTGATTGATGAGAGGAGAGGTTTGAGAGAGCTAGCGAGCTGATGCAGATCTAGTGACTTAGTGCTTCTGTGAAGTTTGGTGTGAGGGGTAGAGGGGGGGGTGGTGGTAGGTAGGGAAGTGATGTTGCAAGTTAGGAGATGATGGTCAGAGAGAGGAAATGGGGAGTTTGTTAAATTTGAAAGAGTGCATCAATCTAGACATTCCTCCAATTCCCCCTCATAGTAAGTGTCTCCTGATCTGCATCCTCCTATCCGCCAAGCTCGTGATAGCTAGAAATTGGAAAAATAACCAACTTCCAAGATGGAAAAGTGTACTGGAGACAGTTGAATATCTTAAGTCTATGGAGAGCAGTGTGTATCTGGCCAATAGACAAATGGGCACTCATGTCCAGATCTGGGAACCCTGGGAGAATCTTATGACCCCTAAAGCCCGTATCACCCTAAATGACTAATTCTCTCCCTGACCTGAAATGATCTGGATGGATAGTGATTCTCTCGATCAGTCAAGGAACCATAACTTCTTCTCTACTAGCTCCCCCTACCCTTTTGGATAACCCTTTCATTGACATCCTCCTATGACTTCCCCCCGCCCCCACCAAACCTAGAATACATCTGCATTAAAGCATGGGCTCCCCTGACTATTACCCCTTCAGACTTACGGTTCTCAGGGATAACCTTTTTAGGTTGTATACCGACCATATCTTCCCCCACCTATGATAGCTTTATGTAAATCCAGGGTTGGCCCATTTGGGACATTTGTTTCTGCTCCCCTACTCTCCTTCCCCCAACCTTTTCTGTTAGGAAATTTACTCTGTTACTATTACTGAATATCATGTTTATATAGTTTTTGTAATCTGTTGAAAAAGGACTCTGCTCTCAACCACTCCTGGCCATGCTGTGTAACCCCTAGGCCGGGTCTGGTGTCATGTATCATATTTTGCAGATTTCTTACAAAATAAATAAAAAAACAAAAAAAAACTAACACTAACCGCCAACGATCCACTTACAGTTCTTGAAGTCCCCTTGAAGGATCCATCCAGCCGGCGAAGTCCTCATCCATGTGGCAATAAGTGTTCATCCAGGCGGCCTCTTTTATCTTCATCCACCCGGCAAAGTTCTCATCCAGGCGGCAAGAAGTCTGGCATCTTCTATCTTCATCCATCCAGTGCAGAGCGGGTCCATCCTGGAGACATCCGGCGCGGAGCATCCTCTTTATACGGTCACCGCCGTAAACTGGAACTTCAATGCAAGTGACGTCATCCAAGATGGCGTCCCTTGCATTCCTATTGAATGAAAGATTTCAATCAACCAATAGGATTAGAGCTGCTAAAATCATATTGGCTGTTCCAATCAGCCAATAGGATTTGAGCAGCTCTCATTCTATTGGCTGTTCCAATCAGCCAATAGGATGAGAGCTAAATCCTATTGGCTGATTGGAACAGCTAATAGGATTTTAGCAGCTCTATTCCTATTGGCTGATTGGAACAGCCAATATGATTTTAGCAGCTCTAATCCTATTGGCTGATTGAAATCTTTCAGCTAATAGGAATGCAAGGGACACCATCTTGGATGACGTCACTTGCTTTGAAGTTCTAGTTTACGGCAGCAACTGTATGAAGAGGATGCTCCGTGCCGGATGTCTTTAGGATGGACCCGCTCCACGCCGGATGGATGAAGATAGAAGGGGCCGTCTGGATGAAGACTTCTTGCCGCCTGGATGAGGACTTTGCGGGCTGGATGAAGATAGAAGAGACCGTCTGGATGAAGACTTCTTACCGCATGGATGAGGACTTCGCCGGCTGAATAGATCCTTCAAGTGGGACTTCAAGAACTGTAAGTGGATCGTCGGGGATTAGTGTTTTTTTTTAGATAGTTATTTTATTTGGGGGGTTGGTTGTAAGTGCGGTGGGTTTTACTGTTGAGGGGTTTGTATTTTTTTTACAGGTAAAAGAGCTGATATCTTTGGGGCAATGCCCCACAAAAGGCCCTTTGGTACTTTATTGTAGGCTAGGGGCTTTTTATTTTGGGGGGCTTTTTTATTTTGATAGGGCTATTAGATAAGGTGTAATTCTATTTTATTTTTGATAATTTGTTTCTTATTTTTCGTAATTAGATACTTTTTGTAATTTTTAGAGTAGTGTTAGGATTTTTTTAATGTGTAGTTTAGTTTAATTGAATTGGTAGTTAGTTTAATTGTTAGTTTAAAATTAATTTATTTCATTTGACAGGTAAGTTTTAATTTAATTTAAGATAGGGATATTGTAATTTTAATATAAAGTTAGGGGGGCATTAGGTTTAGGGGTTAATAGTTTATTTTAGTATATTTTATTGTGGGGGCTTTCAGTTTAGGGATTAATAGTTTATTTAAGTATATTTCGTTGTGGGGGGCTTGCGGTTTAGGGGTTAATATGTTTATTATAGCGACGGTGTGGGCGGACGGCAGATTATGGGTTAATTAGTTTTAAATAGTGTTTGCAATGCGGGAGGGCGGCGGTGTAGGGGTTAATAGGTTTATTATAATGGTGACGATGTTGGGAAGCGGCGCAATAGGGGTTAATACATTTTAATAGTTGCGGATTAGGTGTTAATAACTTTATTATAGTGTTTGCGATGCGGGATGGCCTTGGTTTAGGGGTTAATAGGTAGTTTATGGGTGTAGTGTACTTTTTAACACTTTAGTTATGAGTTTTATGTTAAAGCTTTGTAACGTAAAACTCATAACTACTGACTTCAGATGGCGGTATCGATCTTGTGGTTATAGAGTATACCGCTCACTTTTTGGCCTCCCAGGCAAACTCGTAATACCGGCGCTATGGGAGGCCCATTGAAAAAGGACTTTTTTAAACGTGCGGTACTGATGTTGCGTGACTGACTAAAAGGTGTGCGGTACACCTATACCGACAAGACTTGTAATAGCAGCGTTAGGGAAAATGAAGCGTTATGGGCCATAACAATGCTATTTGACTCATAACGCAAAACTCGTAATCTAGCTGTGTGTTCCCTAATTTGTTCTCCCCTTTAATTTGTACTCAATGATCCATTTTACATGTTGGAGGTGTTAAATTATTTACAAATAGCTTTTTACCATTATTTCAGCATTTGAAATAACTGTTTTTGCCTGTGGTATTCCTACTTACTTAAGTTTCTGTACTTAAAGGGACATTGTACACTAGATTTTTCTTTGCATAAATGTCTTGTAGATGATCCATTTATATAGCCCATCTGGTAGTATTTTTATAGAAATGTAGAGTTTTGCTTATTTTTTTAAGAACATTGTGCTGATTTTCAGACTCTTAACAAATCCCCACAGTGCCATATTTATACATGCATTTACAGACTCCTGCAGGCTCGTGTTTATGATATCTGTCTTTTCATATGCATTGAAGGGGGGAGGGCCGGACTGGGACCAAAAACAGGCCCGGGCATTTTAAGGCAAAGCTATTTGTTATTTAACCATATACAAAACATGGCAAGTATAATGTACTTATTTAAAGGAACAGTCTACTCCAGAATTGTTATTGTTTAAAAAGATAGATGATCCCTTTATAACCCATTCCCTGTTTTGTATAAGCAACACAGTTATATTAATATACTTTTACATCTGCGATTACCTTGTATCTAAGCCTCTGCAGACTGCCCCCTTATTTCAATTCTTTTGACAGACTTGCATTTTAGCCAATTAGTGCCCTCTCATAAGTAACTCCATGGGCGTGAGCACAATGTTATATATATGGCATACATAAACTAATTTCCTCTAGCTGTGAAAAACTGTCAAATACATTCATGTAAGAGGCGGCACCTTCAAGGGATTAGGAATTAGCATATGAACCTACCTAGATTTAGCTTTCAACTAAGAATACCAACAGAACAAAGCAAATTTGACTATTTAATGAGGCTATCTTGTAATGATCCACATATCTTTATGTTGGAAGGTATGCAACAGACATGACATCAGTAGTGACACAGAATTGGGCTCTATTTTGCATGCCAAACTTTACAGAAGCATGTTTAGAACTGCAATGTAAGCAATAAAAGAACATCCTATGATATAAAAGTGTGTTTGTCCGAAGCTGTCATGCGCAGTAGAGACTGCACGAGGACAAACACACTTGGCCTTCAACAGCATCTGGGGACGACCGGGTGTGAGGGGGGGCGTGATGTGGACATGGCTGGATGGGGGGATAGAGAGAGAGCAAAAGAGGGGGATAGAGAGAGCAAAAGATAGGGAGAGAGACAGCAAAAGAGAGAGGGGAGAAAGGGGAGAGAGAGAGCAAAAGAGAGGGGAGAGAGAGACAGAGAGAGAGTGCAAAAGAAAGTGGGGGAAGAGAGGGGGAGTAAGAGAGAAAGCAAAAGAGGTGAGAGAGAGTAAAAGAGAGGGGGGAGAGCGCATAAGAGAGGGGAGAGATCGCAAAAGAGAGGAGGGGAAAGAGAGGGGGGAGTAAGAGAGAGAGCAAAAGAGGGGGAGAGAGAGCAAAAAGGGGGGAGAGAGCATAAGAGAGGGGGAGAGAGAGCAAAAGAGATCGAGAGAGAAAGCAAAAGAGAGGGTGAGAGAGACAGCAAAAGAGAGGGGAGAAAGAGAGCAAAAGAAAGGGGAGAGAGAGAGCAAAAGAGGGGGAATAGAGAGAGCAAAAGAGGGGGGATAGAGAGAGCAACATAGAGGGGGAGAGAGCAAAAGAGAGGGGGGGAGAGAGAGAGCAAGAGAAAGGGGGAGAGCACAAAAGAGAGGGGGGAGAGCGCAAAAGAGAGGGAGGAAAATAGAGGGGGAGAGAGAGAGCAAAAGAGAGGGGAGATAGAGAGAGCAAAAGAGAGGGAGAGAGACAGCAAAAGAGAAGGGGGAAAGGGGAGAGAGAGCAAAAGAGAGGGGAGAGAGAGCAAAAGAGGGGGAGAGCGCAAAAGAGGGGAGAAAGAGAACGTGCAAAAGAGTGGGGGGGAAGAGAGGGAGAGAGAGCAAAAGAGAGGGGAGAGAGAGCAAAAGAGAGGGGAGAGATAGCAAAAGAGAGGGGGAGAGAGAATGCAAACGAGAGGGGGGAAAGAGGGGGGAGAGACAGCAAAAGAGAGGGGAGAGAGAGAGTAAAAGAGAGGGGCAGAGAGCATAAGAGAGGGGGGAGAGAGAGCAAAAGAGAGGGGGGAGAGAGAGAGCAAAAGAGAGGGGGAGAGAAAGAGCAAAAGAGAGGGGGAGAGAGACAGCAAAAGAGAGGGGGAAAGAGAGCAAAAGAAAGGGGAGAGAGAGAGAAAAAGAGGGAGTATAGAGAGAGCAAAAGAGGGGGACAGAGAGAGCAAACGAGAGGGGGAGAGAGAGAGAGCAAAAGAGAGGGGGAGAGAGAGCAAAAGAGAGGGGGATAGAGAGAGACAGAGCAAAAGAGAGGGGGGAGAGTGCAAAAGAGAGGGGAAGAGAGAGCACAAAAGAGAGGGAGGAAAAGAGAGGGGAGAGAGAGAGCAAAAGAAAGGGGGAGAGAGAGAACAAAAGAGAGGGGAGAGAGAGCAAAAGAGAGGGGAGAGAGAGAGCAAAAGAGAGGGGGCAAGCACAAAAGAGAGGGGGGAGAGCACAAAAGAGAGGGGAAGAGAGATCGCAAAAGAGAGGGAGGAAAAGAGAGGGGGGAGAGAGAGCAAAAGAGAGGGGGAGAGAGAGAGCAAAAGAGAGGAGAGAGAGAGCAAAAGAGAGGGGATATAAAGCAAAAGAGAGGGAGAGAGATAGCAAAAGAGAGGGGGAGAAAGGGAAGAGAGAGAGCAAAAGAGAGGGGAGATAGAGCAAAAGAGAGGGGGAGAGCACAAAAGAGGGGCGAGAGAGAGCGTGCAAAAGAGAGGGGGGAAAGAGAGGGGGAGAGAGAGCAAAAGAGAGGGGAGAGAGCAAAAAAGAGGGGGGAGAGAGAGAGAGCAAAAGAGAGGGGGAGAGAGAGCAAAAGAGAGAGGGGAGAGAGAGAGCAAAAGAGGGGGGATAGAGAGAGCAAAAGAGGGGGGATAGAGAGAGCAAAAGAGAGGGAGAGAGACAGCAAAAGAGAGGGGGAGAGAGAGCAAAAGAGAGGGAGAGAGAGAGCGCAAAAGAGAGGGGGAGAGCGCAAAAGAGAGGGGGAGAGAGAGCAAAAGAGGGAGAGGAGAGAGAGAGCAAAATAGAGAGAGGGGAAGAGAGAGAGAGCAGAAGAGAGGGGGGATAAAGAGCAAGGGGTGGAACTGCTGTACTGCAAGAAATGGCCCGTGTACACGGGCTTTAGGACTAGTATGTAGGGTGATTATATATGCCTGTGCACCCTTCCCTTGTTCCCAGTTTGTTTGGATTTGAAAGCTTGCATTGTGTGGCTGTTTTAGGGTCCCAGGTATGGGAAAGGACCTTGACGAGGTACCTGGGCTTGTCTCATTTGGCCAAATGCGGTAACTAACCTTTGCATTTTTGCTTTTAAATCTTAGCTGAGAGCTTGTAAGTGAGTGCTGGGTTTTCTCTGTGTGTTGTATTAATATGTTTTGTAATTTTCCCTATGGTTCTTGCACCCAGACCTGTCTGGGGTTAACTGCCTGTGGCTCTGGGGACAGCACAGCTTCCTGTTGCAGGGTCATGGGATGTGTACCCGGTACGGTAGGAGAGTGCAGTTCCCTTCCGTGTTTTGTATATGTCTAGGGTGATTACATATGCCTGTGCACCCTTCCCTTGTTCCCAGTTTGTTTGGATTTGAAAGCTTGCATTGTGTGCCTGTTTTAGGGTCCCAGGTATTGGAAAGGACTTTGACGAGGTACCTGGGCTTGTCTCATTTAGCCAGATGCGGTAACTAACCTTTCCATTTTTGCTTTTAAATCTTAGCTGAGAGCTTGTAAGTGAGTGCTGGGTTTTCTCTGTGTGTTATATATATATATATATATATATATATATATATATATATAGTAGCTCTGTAGATGGAGGGCACTCACAGGACTTGTAAAAAATGTACTCTTTATTTACAACATCAGTTTCACATCAAAGAATGTCGACGTTTAGGCCCATCTAGAGGCCTTCTTCAAGACAATTCAAAATCTAAGAAAAACATAGACATAGAAATAGAATCATAATCGAAGCAATTATTCTCAAATGTACACCAGTGACAACCCTCCACCAGAGATGGCTGCTATTCACCACCACCCAACAAACATGGACAAAGTCCAATAAGTGGACTTATAAATTTAAAAGCCAGGGCAAGAAGAGAAAACTAGAAAAGAAAAGAAAAAGACTAATATAGTAGTAGAACACAGGCCACCAAACACCACATATAAACAATAACACAGTAACACAGCAGATTCCTAAGACATTTCCACCAACATGAATAGAACAAGAATGCATAGTAATTACAAACACATAGAGCCACCAGCTGGATGGGAGGAAACTAACCCTTATGTAAGCTAATATACATTTCAATTGCAGTGATATTCATAAATCACATCCTCAAAAAATACATACACAGGATCAAATCCACACATATCAAGCTAATGTGCTAGCACCAAAGCACACATTTTTCATGTACAGCATAGCCAGCAGAGTTCATATTGGACGTATCCCCATGACCAAAATTAACCTATGGCAGGCTGAGGAGTCATACGCTGAACATATGTATATAGAGATGCGGATCAATGGAGCTGAACTAAAAATAAGCACATACGGGTATCGGTCTACAAAACTAGCCCACCACAGTATATGTTTGGTGCTTAGCGGTCAGTGATACTTGTGATTTACATATACTGTGGTGGGCTAGTTCCCTGATGTGATTGGCAAAGATGGGTGATTTCACATGCGGCTAAACGTTCAGATGTTCGTTCGGTACTGTGTAAGTTTGATGCTCTGTAGTGTATGTGCTTTGTGAATCTCGTGTATACCTCTGTTTGGTGATCGTGTGGGCAGGATAGTGGCTACTTTGTAGCAACAAGAGCGTTGTAGCGTATATTGTAAGCTGCCGCCTCTGTCTGTTTAACTACCTGGTACAGGCAATAAGTGGTAATTGAGGGGTGTGTACATTTGCGCTCCTATGATTGGTTATTGGTAAGGGGAATCTCCCTTTTTAGGCGCCTTTGTACTGCAGTCCCGGCATCTCCGAATCTCTTGCTGGGAGCTCGTTGTGATGTGCTGCACGCACTTTTTAAGGTGAGAATGGACATGGGCAATGCTGCGGCTCTTAATAGAGTTCCAGACATTATGTGAAATGGCTAATGTTTTTTAGGTTGGCGGCCTGTATTATGTGAAATTACTAGATGGGTATGTGCTGCTGTCAATTAGGCTGTTTGGTGCTTAGTGGTCAGTGATACTTGTGGTTTACATCCGGTACACGTTATTATGTGAGCACTTTGTAGATGTAATGTGCGATTATCGATATTTGTGAAACACTTTAGGGATGGCCATATGAGTTTAATGGGTAGTTTAGATTCTGTACACACTTCTATATGAGCACTCTGTGTGTGGCCAGGCTGTGAATTTAACGGTATTCAGTTTTGTAGACCGATCCCCGTATGTGCTTATTTTTAGTTCAGCTCCGTTGATCCGCATCTCTATATACATATGTTCAGCGTATGACTCCTCAGCCTGCCATAGGTTAATTTTGGTCATGGGGATTCGTCCAATATGAGCTCTGCTGGCTATGCTGTACATGAAAAATGTGTGCTTTGGTGCTAGCACATTAGCTTGATATGTGTGGATTTGATCCTGTGTATGTATTTTTTGAGGATGTGATTTATGAATATCACTGCAATTGAAATGTATATTAGCTTACGTAAGGGTTAGTTTCCTCCCATCCAGCTGGTGGCTCTATGTGTTTATAATTACTATGCGTTCTTGTTCTATTCATGTTGGTGGAAATGTCTTAGGAATCTGCTGTGTTATTGTTTATATGTGGTGTTTGGTGGCCTGTGTTCTACTCTATCTTAGTCTTTTTCTTTTCTTTTCTAGTTTTCTCTTTTTGCCCTGGCTTTTAAATTTATAAGTCCACTTATTGGATTTTGTCCACGTTTGTTGGGTGGTGGTGAATAGCAGCCATCTCTGGTGGAGGGTTGTCACTGGTGTACATTTGAGAATAATTGCTTCGATTATGCTTCTATTTCTATGACTATGTTTTTCTTAGATTTTGAATTGTCCTGAAGAAGGCCTCTAGATGGGCCGAAACGTCGACATTCTTTGATGTGAAACTGATGTTGTAAATAAAGATTACATTTTTTACAAGTCCAGTGAGTGCCCTCCATCTACAAAGCTACTTTATACTTCAATTTGAGGATTGCACCCAGGCTTTGGCTACATATGTGTGGAAGGAGTGCTAAGCCACCGGCTACATATTATATATATATATATATATATATATACACAGGGAGTGCAGAATTATTAGGCAAATGAGTATTTTGACCACATCATCCTCTTTATGCATGTTGTCTTACTCCAAGCTATATAGGCTCGAAAGCCTACTACCAATTAAGCATATTAGGTGATGTGCATCTCTGTAATGAGAAGGGGTGTGGTCTAATGACATCAACACCCTATATCAGGTGTGCATAATTATTAGGCAACTTCCTTTCCTTTGGCAAAATGGGTCAAAAGAAGGTCTTGACAGGCTCAGAAAAGTCAAAAATAGTGAGATATCTTGCAGAGGGATGCAGCACTCTTAACATTGCAAAGCTTCTGAAGCGTGATCATCGAACAATCAAGCGTTTCATTCAAAATAGTCAACAGGGTCGCAAGAAGCGTGTGGAAAAACCAAGGCGCAAAATAACTGCCCATGAACTGAGAAAAGTCAAGCATGCAGCTGCCAAGATGCCACTTGCCACCAGTTTGGCCATATTTCAGAGCTGCAACATCACTGGAGTGCCCAAAAGCACAAGGTGTGCAATACTCAGAGACATGGCCAAGGTAAGAAAGGCTGAAAGACGACCACCACTGAACAAGACACACAAGCTGAAACATCAAAACTGGGCCAAGAAATATCTCAAGACTGATTTTTCTAAGGTGTTATGGACTGATGAAATGAGAGTGAGTCTTGATGGGCCAGATGGATGGGCCCGTGGCTGGATTGGTAAAGGGCAGAGAGCTCCAGTCCGACTCAGACGCCAGCAAGGTGGAGGTGGAGTACTGGTTTGGGCTGGTATCATCAAAGATGAGCTTGTGGGGCCTTTTCGGGTTGAGGATGGAGTCAAGCTCAACTCCCAGTCCTACTGCCAGTTGCTGGAAGACACCTTCTTCAAGCAGTGGTACAGGAAGAAGTCTGCATCCTTCAAGAAAAACATGATTTTCATGCAGGACAATGCTCCATCACACGCGTCCAAGTACTCCACAGCGTGGCTGGCAAGAAAGGGTATAAAAGAAGAAAATCTAATGACATGGCCTCCTTGTTCACCTGATCTGAACCCTATTGTGAACCTGTGGTCCATCATCAAATGTGAGATTTACAAGGAGGGAAAACAGTACACCTCTCTGAACAGTGTCTGGGAGGCTGTGGTTGCTGCTGCACGCAATGTTGATGGTGAACAGATCAAAACACTGACAGAATCCATGGATGGCAGGCTTTTGAGTGTCCTTGCAAAGAAAGGTGGCTATATTGGTCACTGATTTGTTTTTGTTTTGTTTTTGAATGTCAGAAATGTATATTTGTGAATGTTGAGATGTTATATTGGTTTCACTGGTAAAAATAAATAATTGAAATGGGTATATATTTTTGTTAAGTTGCCTAATAATTATGCACAGTAATAGTCACCTGCACACACAGATATCCCCCTAAAATAGCTATAACTAAAAACAAACTAAAAACTACTTCCAAAACTATTCAGCTTTGATATTAATGAGTTTTTTGGGTTCATTGAGAACATGGTTGTTGTTCAATAATAAAATTAATCCTCAAAAATACAACTTGCCTAATAATTCTGCACTCCCTGTATATATATATATCAAAGAACTAACTGTAAGAGAAGGAACAGGATACATCATAATAAATTAAATAGGGATTTTTCTTAAAAAAAAAGAGTGCTTCATTCTCTATTCTTTTAAAGGATCATTTATTAAGATGTGTCCTGTTCCTTCTCTTACAGTTAGTTCTTTGATATTACGGCCTTTATTATTTATCAAGCTGTCTACTTACCTGCATTCGACGGCCTCAATACGCTTGCCTAAGATCGCCTAACATCGCTGCCGCGGACCTGAATACATTTGCCAAATTTATCAAGAAAGCTGTCAAAAAGCCGCGCACCAAGTACGGAGTGATGAGCAGCGGACTGTTGTTAACTAACAGTCATCGATCTCGCTGCTCTTCGGCTTTTTTACAGCTTTATTGCTACCCCTTCACTAAGCACCCACAATATACTATACTGTTTACTCCCTAAACCGCCGCTCCCGGAGCCCCACGCAACTAAATAAACTTATTAACCCCTAAACCGCCGCTCCCGGACCCCACCGCAACTATAATAAATATATTAACCCCTAAACCGCCGCTCCCGGACCCCGCCGCAACTATAATAAATATATTAACCCCTAAACTGCCGCTACCGGACCCCACCGCCACCTACATTATATCTATAACCCCTAATCTGCCACCCCCTATACCGCCGCCACCTACATAAAGTTATTAACCCCTATCCTGCTGATCCCGGACACCACCGCAACTAAATAAATTGTTTAACCCCTAAACCGCCGCTTCCGGAGCCCACCGCCACCTACATTACATTTTTTAACCCCTAATCTGCCCCCCTATACCACCGCCACTATACTTAATTTTATTAACCCCTAAACCTAAGTCTAACGCTAACCCTAACACCCCCCTAACTTAAATATAAATTAAATAAATATAAATAAATATTCCTATTATTAACTAAATAATTCCTATTTAAAACTAAATACTTACCTATAAAATAAACCCTAAAATAGCTACAAAATAATTAATAATTACATTGTAGCTATTTTAGGATTTATTTTTATTTTACAGGCAACTTTGCATTTATTTTAACTAGGTACAATAGTTATTAAATAGTTATCAACTATTTAATAGCTACCTAGCTAAAATAAATACAAAATTGCCTGTAAAATAAATCCTAACCTAAGTTACAATTACACCTAACACTATACTACAATTAAATAAATTAAATTAATTCAATACAATTACCTACAATTAAATAAAATTAACTAAAGTACAAAACCCCCCCACTAAATTACAGAAAATAAAAAAATACAAGACTTTTAAACTAAATACAACTAATCTAAGCCCTCTAATAAAATAAAAAATCCCCCCAAAATAATAAAATTCCCTACCCTATACTAAATTACAAATAGCCCTTAAAAGGGCTTTTTGCGGGGCATTGCCCCAAAGTAATCAGCTCTTTTACCTGTAAAAAAAGAAATACAACCCCCTCAACATTAAAACCCACCACCCACACACCCAACCCTACTCTAAAACCCACCCAAACCCCCCTTAAAAACCTAACACTAACCCCCTGAAGATCACCCTACCTTGAGCCATCTTCACCCAGCCGGGCCTAAGTTCTCAGCGAATCCGGGCGAAGTGGTCATCCAGATGGGCAGAAGTCTTCATCCAATCCGGCCAGAAGAGGTCCTCCAGATGGGCAGAAATCTTCATTCAGGCGGCATCTTCTATCTTTTTCCATCCGACGAGGAGCGGCACCATCTTGAAAACATACGATGCGGAGCATCCATCGATCCCGACGACTAAACGACGAATGACGGTTCCTTTTAAGGGCTATTTGTAATTTAGTATAGGGTAGGGAATTTTATTATTTTGGGGGGATTTTTTATTTTATTAGAGGGCTTAGATTAGGTGTAATTAGTTTAAAATTCTTGTAATTTTTTTATTTTCTGTAATTTAGTGTTTTTTTTGTACTTTAGTTAATTTTAGTTAATTTTATTTAATTGTAGGTAATTGTATTTAATTAATTTAATTTATTTAATTGTAGTATAGTGTTAGGTGTAATTGTAACTTAGGTTAGGATTTATTTTACAGGTAATTTTGTATTTATTTTAGTAGGTAGCTATTAAATAGTTAATAACTATTTAATAACTATTGTACCTAGTTAAAATAAATACAAAGTTGCCTGTAAAATAAAAATAAATCCTAAAATAGCTACAATGTAATTATTAATTATATTGTAGCTATCTTAGGGTTTATTTTATAGGTAAGTATTTATTTTTAAATAGGAATTATTTAGTTAATAATAGGAATATTCTATTCTAATACCCTTAAAAAAAAACACCCCAAAATAAAAAACCCTTCTCTAGAATAAACTACCAAGGGCCCTTAAAATGGCCTCTTGTAGAGCATTGCCCTGAGATAACCAGCTCTTTTACTTTAAAAAGAATTCAAACACCCCCTAACACTACACAAACCCCACCCCCCAAACTACCAAGGGCCCTTAAAAGGGCCTTTTGTAGGGCATTGCCCGGAGATAAACAGCTCTTTTACTAAAATATACATTACACAAAATAAAAAACAAATTATAAAAAATAAAAAAGAATTACACCTAATCTAATAGCTCTATCAAAATAAAAAAGCCCAACCAAAATAAAAAAACCTACCCTACAATAAACTACCATTGGCCCTTAAAAGGGCCTTTTTTGGGGGCATTGCCCCAAAGATAGCAGCTCTTTTACCTGGAAAAAAATACAACCCCCCCAACAGTAAAACCCACCACCCCCACAACCAACCCCCCAAATAAAAACCCTAACTCTAAAATATCTTAAGCTAACCATTGCCCTGAAAAGGGCATTTGTATGGGCATTGCCCTTAAAAGGGCATTTAGCTCGTTTACTGCCCAGACCCTAAACTAAAAGAAAAAACCCACCCAAAAAACCCTTAAAAAACTTACAGTTGTTGAAGTCCCGCTTGAAGGATCTATCCAGCCGGCAAAGTCCTCATCCATGCGGCAAGAAGACTTCATCCAGGCAGCCTCTTCTATCTTCATCCAGCCGGCGAAGTCCTCATCCATGCGGCGTGGAGCGGATCCATCCTGAAGACATACGACGTGGAGCGCCTCTTCATACGGTCGCCGCCTAAACTGAATCTTCAATGCAAGGGACGCAATTCAAGATAGTACTATCAAAATAAAAAAAGCTAATTCGAATTAGCCAATAGAATGAGAGCTGCTTAAATCCTATTGGCTGATTTGAATAGCCAATAGGATTTTAGCAGCCCTAATTCCTGATGGCTGATTCAAATCTTTCAGCCAATAGGACTGCAAGGGATGCCATCTTGGATGATGTCACTTGCATTGAAGTTCCAGTTTACGGCGGAGACTGTATGAAGAGGATGTTCTGGGCTGGATGTCTTCATGGACCTGCTCCGTGCCGGCTGGATGAAGATAGAAGAGGCCGTCTGGATGGATGAGGACTTCGCCGGCTGGATGGATCCTTCAAGTGGGACTTCAACAACTGTAAGTGGATCGTCTTGGGGTTAGTGTTAGGTTTTTTTAAGGGTTTTTAGGTGATTTTTTTTTAGTTTAGGGTCTGGGCAGTGAAAGAGCTAAATGCCCTTTTAAGGGCAATACCCATACAAATGCCCTTTTCAGGGCAATGGGTAGCTTAGTTTATTTTAGAGTTAGGGTTTTTATTTGGGGGGGGTTGGTTGTGGGTGTGGTGGTTTTTACTGTTGGGGGGGTGATTTGTATTTTTTTCCAGGTAAAAGAGCTGATATCGTTTGGGGCAATGCCCCCCAAAAGGCCCTTTTAAGGGTCATTGGTAGTTTATTGTAGGCTAGGGTTTTTTTTTTCATTTTGGGTGGGCTTTTTTATTTTGATAGGGCTATTAGATTAGGTGTAATTCTTTTTTATTTTTGAAAATTTGTTTGTTATTTTTCATAATTTAGTGTTTGTTTTTGTAATTTAGTTAGTTTTTATTTTTTGTAGGTAGATACTTTTTGTAATTTTTAGAGTAGTGTTAGGATTTCATATTGGTAGTTTAGTTTTATTTAATTGGTAGTTAGTTTAATTTTAGTTTAATAATTATAATAGTTTAATTGTTAGTTTAAATATTTTTTTTAATTTGACAGGTAAATTTTAATTTAATTTAAGATAGGAAAATTGTAATTTTAATATAAAGTTAGGTTTAGGGGTTACTTGTTTAAATTAGTTTATTTCGTTGTGGGAGGGATTTCGGTTTAGGGGTTTATAGGTTTATTATAGTGGCGGTGTGGGCGGACGGCAGATTAGGGGTTAATAATATTTAAATAGTGTTTTTGATGCTGGAGGGCAGCGGTTTAGGGGTTAATAACTTTAGTATAGTGGTGACAATGTTGGGGAGCGGCGGAATAGGGGTTAATACATTTTTTTAGTGGCAGCGATATCGGGAGCGGCAGATTAGGGGTTAATAAATGTATTATAGCGTTTGCGATGCGGGAGGGCCTCGGTTTAAGGGTTAAAGGGACACTAACCCCTCATTTTTTTTCTTTCATGATTCAGATAGAGCATGCAATTTCAAGCAACTTTCTAATTTACTCCTATTATCAATTTTTCTTTGTTCTCATGTTATCTTGATTTGAAAAAGCAGTAATAAAAGGTTAGGAGCCGGCCCATTTTTTTAGTTCAGCACCTTGGTAGAGCTGCTGATTGGTTTGCTACATTTAGCCACAAATCAGCAAGTGCTACCCATGTGCTGAACAAAAAATGGTCTGGCTCTAAAGCTTACAGTACTGCTTTTTCAAATCAAGATAGCATGAGAACAAAGAAAAATTGATAATAGGAGTAAATTAGAAAGGTGCTTAAAATCGCATGATCTATCTGAATCATGAAATAAAAAAATTGGGTTTAGTATCCCTTTAATATGTAGTTTATGGGTGTTTAGTGTACTTTGTAGCAGTTTAGTTATGAGTTTTATGTTACAGCTAACGTAAAACTCATAACTACTGACTTTAGATGGCGGTAGGGATCTTGTGGTTTTAGCCTCACCACAAAACTCGTAATAGCAGCGCTATGGGAATCCCAATAAAATACATAATTTTTACGTTGCGGGACTAACGTTGCGGTACAGGCTAAAAGGTGTGCGGTACACCTATACCGACAAGACTTGTAGTGGTTGCAATACTGTTTAAATGCTGGAAATACCATATTTTCTGCGTTACAGCCACACCACAAAACTTTTAATCTAGCT
Source organism: Bombina bombina (assembly GCF_027579735.1). Taxonomy (NCBI): domain Eukaryota; kingdom Metazoa; phylum Chordata; class Amphibia; order Anura; family Bombinatoridae; genus Bombina; species Bombina bombina. Next base: position 686,255,394 of record NC_069499.1, read on the forward strand.
AATAATTATATAACTAAAATTAAACTAACTACCGATTAAATAAAACTAAATTACACATTAAAAAAATCCTAACATTACTCTAAAAATTACAAAGTAGCTAATTACAAAAAATAAAAAATACTAAGTTACAAAAAATAACAAACACTAAATTCCAAAAAATAAAAAACAAAATTATCCAAAATAAAAAAGAATTACACCTAATGTAATAGCACTATTAAAATAAAAAAGATCATTCGAATTAGCCAATTGAATGAGAGCTGCTTAAATCCTATTGGCTGATTTGAATAGCCAATAGGATTTTAGCAGCCCTAATTCCTATTGGCTGATTCAAATTTTTCAGCCAATAGGAATGCAAGGGACTCGTCCCTTGCATTGAAGATTCAGTGTATGGCAGCGACCATATGAAGAGGATGCTCCACGCTGGATGTCTTCAGGATGGACCCGCTCCGCGTCTCCGGGTTCAAGATAGAAGATGCCGCCTGGATGAAGACTTCTCGCCGCTTGGATCAGGATGTCATCGCCAGGAGGAAGATTGAAGAGGCCACCTGGATGAAGACTTCTCGCAGCCTGGATTATCACTTCAACTCCGGGATGAAGATCATTCAAGCGGGACTTCAAAAACTGTAAGTGGATCATCGGGGGTTAGTGTTAGGTTTTTTAAGGGGTTTTTTGTGTGTTTTTTTTAGTAAAAGAGCTAAATGTCCTTTTAAGGGCAATGCCCATACAAATGCACTTTTCAGGGCAATGGGTAGCTTAGGTTTTTTTAGAATTAGGTTTTTTATTTTGGGGGGTTGGTTGGGTGTTTTACTATTGGGGGGTCTTTGTGTTTTTTTTACAGGTAAAAGAGCTGATATCTTTGGGGCAATGCCCCTTATAAGGCCCTTTTAAGGGCTATTGGTAGTTTATCGTAGGCAAGGGTTTTTTTTTTATTTTGGGTGGGCTTTTTTATTTTGATTGAGTGTAATTTTTTTTTTTTTTGATAATTTAATTTTATTTATTGTAATTTAGTGTTTGTTATTTTTTGTAACTTAGTATTTTTTTATTTTTTGTAATTTGATAGTTTGTAATTTTTAGAGTAGTGTTAGGATTTTTTTTAATGTGTAGTTTTATTTAATTGGTAGTTCGTTTAATTTTAGTTTAATAGTTATATTAGTTTAAATTTAAGTTTAAACTTAGTTTTTTAAATCTGACTGTTAAATTTTAATTTAAGTTAGGGAAATTGTAAATTTAATATAAAGTTAGGGGGGCGTTAGGTTTAGGGGTTACTAGTTTAATTTAGTTTCTTTCGATGTGGGAGGCTGGTAGTTTAGGGGTTAACAAGTTTATTTAGTGTTGGTGCTGTGGGAGGCCAGAGGTTTAGGGGTTAATAACTTTATTTAGTTGCAGCGATGTTGGGGAGCGGCGGAATAGGGGTTAATAACTTTAGTATAGTGTGGGCGATGTTGGGGTGCGGCGAAATAGGGGTTAATAAATGTAGTATAGTGGCAGCGATATCGGGAGCGGCAGATTAGGGGTTAATAATTTTATTTATGTGGCGGCGATATTGGGAGCGGCAGATTAGGGGTTAATAACTGTAGGCAGGTGCCAGCGATGTCGGGGGGCGGCAGATTAGGGGTGTTTGGACGTAGGGTTTATGTTAGGGTTTTAGGTGTAAACATAATTTTTTTTTTCCCCCATAGACATCAATGGGTCTGAGTTTTACGGAGCTTTTGTTTCCGCCATCGCAGGTGTTAGACTTTTTTTAGCTGGCTCTCCCCATTGATGTCTATAGGGAAAGCGTGCACGAGCACGTCAAAACACTGCTTGTATTTTGGTGTGGAGCTCAAAATCTTCATATCGCACGCGCAAGCAAACTTGTAATGGCAGCGCTATAGGGTGTTAAATAACCCCACTTTTGTTGCGTTCTTTACTTTCCCTATAGCACTCAAAACTCATAATCTAGGTGTCTGTTATTTGTTTAAAAAAAAATAAAAAATACGGTATATATATATATACTGTATATATATATATATATATATATATATATATATATATATATATATATATATATATATAAATATACACACACATTTTATATATATATACTGTATATATACTGTATATATACTGTATATATATATATATATATATATATATATATATATACACACATTATATACAAACACACATATATATATATATATATACTGTATATTTATATATATATAAATATACACACACATATATATATATATACTGTATATATACTGTATATATATTATATATATATATATATACACACACATTATATACAAACACACATATATATATATATATATATATATATATATATATATATATATATATATATATATATATATATATATATATATATAAAAAAAACACAGGAATGGACCGTACTCACAGACTGGACTGGATACACATCCTAAGCCACAGCAAACTCCACAGCCCTTAACACTGACAGACAGCTGCAAAGTTCCCAGCAACCTAGGCAGTTAACCCCAGAGCAGCCTGGGTGACAGGCCCGCAGGGAAGCATTACAAACATTATCAGCACAACACACAGAAAAACCTGGCACTCGCCAGCAGTTTCACAGTAATGTTTAAAAGCAAAACTGGGGAAGTCAGTTACATTTGGTACCAAAGGATCTAGCCCAGGACCACGACAAGGTGTCCCCCTTCCTGGGACCCTAAATCAGCACCCACACAATGCATACTTCCAAACAAACCAACTGGAAACCTCCCAGGGTAACACAGGCTTTTGTAACCTCCCCTGTAAATATAAAACACAGGAATGGACCGCACTCACAGACTGGACTGGGTACACATTCTAACTCCACAGCCCTGAACACTGACAGACAGCTGCAAAGTTCCCAGCAACCCAGGCAGTTAACCCCAGAGCAGCCTGGGTGACAGGCCCGTAGGGAAGCATTACAAACATTATCAACACAACACACAGAAAGCCTGGCACTCAGCAGCAGATTCACAGTAATGTTTAAAGCAAGGGAGGGACCATGTTGTGGTCCTGGGCTTGATCCTTTGGCACCAAATGTAACTGACTTCCCCCAGTTTTGCGTTTAAAGGATTACTTTCTGTTATAATTTTTAAGCTAAACAACTAACATATTAAAGTTAATAAACATTAATTAAAACCTACTGACCTATATTTTCTCCAAAACGAAGTTTCATAACGTTCTAAAAGTTATATCTTTTATTCGATGATGATGTCACGTTATCCTGCCCACTATTTTCAGCACTGCATGTTCAAAATACTTAAACCAATAACTTTGTGTTTAAAGCGCCATTTTGAAACCTAGGTATTGTAAATGGATTGGTACAGAGCAAAGGATACCCACGGAGTGGGTTTGGAAAACAATTAAATTTGCAGACAAGATTTCTGACATACGGTAGAGATATGTTAATTAAATAATAGTGATAAAAAGCGTATTTGGGGTAGTTAGTTAGTAACAGGCATAGAAAATATTTACTTACAGTGGCCCTTTAAACATTACTATGAATCTGCTGGCGAGTGCCAGGTTTTCTGTGTGTTTTATATATATATATATATATATATATATATATATATATATATATATATATATATATATACACTGTACATGAGTGGTATATATATATATATATATATATATATATATATAGTATATAGAAACAGTATAGGGAATCCTTTTTTGTCTTTTTTATCTTTTTCTTTTTCTTATTTCTATCTTTTTTAGATTTATATATATATATATATATATATATATATATATATATAGATATGCATGTGTGTTTGTATAGATATATGTGTGCATGTGTGTGTGTATATATATATATATATATATATATATATATATATATATATGCTAAAGATCTTTTTCATGGGGAGTCAGGACAGAATAAAAAAGCTTGCTCATTTCTATGTTGTTCATTTTATCACCTCTTATGTGTTCTCCAAATGATTACCTAACCTAACCGTGTTGCTGCTGCTCAGTCTAGACCTGACAACTCATCCTGAAGCTGGGAAACATAGTCTGCTTCTTTTAAGTATGCAGCCAGCACGTGTGCAGAACGACATGGCTCAGGGGAATCAGCAGCTCTGTTTTACGACCTAGAGCTAGCTAAATGAGAAGATACGTTTTTGAAAGTTTTTTTACTGGATTTGCATATTTGCATATTCTTCTTTATAGTAGTGTCTATTACATGCAGTTATATGAACATTGGTGTATACTATCCCTTTAAGTACAGGCTACAGAATGCTGTGTAAATATAGCCAGCAAACAAAGTTACACTCCCAGTGGGGGTTAGGAGAGAAAAGTAATAATATGTTAATTTTCAATTGTTCTCTCTAAGGGCCCAATGATGTAAAGGTCTCTGGACTGGCAAGATTATTAATGAATGTTTGCCAGTGCTTCTGTTTCCTTGGTGGAATGATCTAAAGCCACTTTTTTAACCTTGAAAACAGTGTCTCACTACATTTTCGTATGGGAAGGAAATGCACACATTACAAAAGTGCACAATGAAATTCATCATTTAAAAATCTCACAAAATTAAATTTTTTACAATTCACACAAAAATATGCAGGATAAAATTGTATTGTTAAGGTGCATAAAAAACATAATTTATGCTTACCTGATAAATTCCTTTCTCCTGTAGTGTAGTCAGTCCACGGGTCATCCATTACTTATGGGACTATATCTCCTCCCTAACAGGAAGTGCAAGAGGATCACCCAAGCAGAGCTGCTATATAGCTCCTCCCATCTACGTCATACCCAGTCATTCGACCGAAACCAAACGAGAAAGGAGAAACTATAGGGTGCAGTGGTGACTGGAGTTTAATTTAAAATTTAGACCTGCCGTAAAAAACAGGGCGGGCCGTGGACTGACTACACTACAGGAGAAAGGAATTTATCAGGTAAGCATAAATTATGTTTTCTCCTGTTAAGTGTAGTCAGTCCACGGGTCATCCATTACTTATGGGATACCAATACCAAAGCTAAAAGTACACGGATGACGGGAGGGACAGGCAGGATCTTTACACGGAAGGAACCACTGCCTGTAGAACCTTTCTCCCAAAAACAGCCTCCGAAGAAGCAAAAGTGTCAAATTTGTAAAATTTTGAAAAAGTGTGAAGTGAAGACCAAGTTGCAGCCTTGCAAATCTGTTCAACAGAGGCCTCATTCTTAAAGGCCCAAGTGGAAGCCACAGCTCTAGTAGAATGAGCTGTAATCCTTTCAGGAGGCTGCTGTCCAGCAGTCTCATAGGCTAAACGTATTATGCTACGAAGCCAAAAAGAGAGAGAGGTAGCCGAGGCTTTTTGACCTCTCCTCTGTCCAGAATAAACGACAAACAGGGAAGAAGTTTGACGAAAATCCTTAGTTACCTGCAAATAAAATTTCAGGGCACAGACGACGTCCAGATTGTGCAGAAGTCGTTCCTTCTTTCAAGAAGGGTTAGGGCACAATGATGGAACAACAATCTCTTGATTGATATTCTTGTTAGTGACTACCTTAGGTAAGAACCCAGGTTTAGTACGCAGAACTACCTTGTCTGAATGAAAAATCAGATAAGGAGAATCACAATGTAAGGCCGATAACTCAGAGACTCTTCGAGCTGAGGAAATAGCCATTAAAAACAGAACTTTCCAAGATAACAGCTTGATATCAATGGAATGAAGGGGTTCAAACGGAACACCTTGCAGAACGTTAAGAACTAAGTTTAAGCTCCACGGCGGAGCAACAGTCTTAAACACAGGCTTAATCCTAGCCAAAGCCTGACAAAAAGCCTGAACGTCTGGAACTTCTGACAGACGTTTGTGTAAAAGGATAGACAGAGCTGAGATCTGTCCCTTTAACGAACTAGCAGATAAACCCTTTTCTAAACCTTCTTGTAGAAAAGACAATATCCTAGGAATCCTAACCTTACTCCATGAGTAACTCTTGGATTCGCACCAATATAAGTATTTACGCCATATTTTATGGAAAATTTTCCTGGTAACAGGTTTCCTAGCCTGTATTAAGGTATCAATCACTGACTCCGAGAATCCCCGCTTTGATAGAATCAAGCATTCAATCTCCATGCAGTCAGCCTCAGAGAAATTAGATTTGGATGTTTGAAAGGACCCTGAATCAGAAGGTCCTGTCTCAGAGGCAGAGACCATGGTGGACAGGACGACATGTCCACTAGATCTGCATACCAGGTCCTGCGTGGCCACGCAGGCGCTATTAGAATCATCGATGCTCTCTCCTGTTTGATCCTGGCAATCAATCGAGGAAGCATCGGGAACGGTGGAAACACATAAGCCATGTTGAAGACCCAAGGTGCTGTCAGAGCATCTATCAGTACCGCTCCCGGGTCCCTGGACCTGGATCCGTAACAAGGAAGCTTGGCGTTCTGGCGAGACGCCATGAGATCCAGATCTGGTTTGCCCCAATGATGAAGCAGTTGGGCAAACACCTCCGGATGAAGTTCCCACTCCCCCGGATGAAAAGTCTGGCGACTTAGGAAATCCGCCTCCCAGTTCTCCACGCCTGGGATGTGGATCGCTGACAGGTGGCAAGAGTGAGACTCTGCCCAGCGAATTATCTTTGAGACTTCCATCATCGCTAGGGAACTCCTTGTCCCTCCCTGATGGTTGATGTAAGCCACAGTCGTGATGTTGTCCGACTGAAATCTGATGAACCTCAGAGTTGCTAACTGAGGCCAAGCCAGAAGAGCATTGAAAACTGCTCTTAATTCCAGAATGTTTATTGGAAGGAGTCTCTCCTCCTGAGTCCATGATCCCTGAGCCTTCAGGGAATTCCAGACTGCGCCCCAAACTAGCAGGCTGGCGTCTGTTGTTACAATCGTCCAATCTGGCCTGCGGAAGGGCATCCCCCTGGACAGATGTGGCCGAGAAAGCCACCATAGAAGAGAATCTTTGGTCTCTTGATCCAGATTTAGCATAGGGGACAAATCTGAGTAATCCCCATTCCACTGACTTAGCATGCACAATTGCAGCGGTCTGAGATGCAGGCGTGCAAAAGGTACTATGTCCATTGCCGCTACCATTAAGCCGATTACCTCCATGCATTGAGCCACTGACGGGTGTTGAATGGAATGAAGGACACGGCAAGCATTTAGAAGTTTTGATAACCTGTCCTCTGTCAGGTAAATTTTCATTTCTACAGAATCTATAAGAGTCCCTAAGAAGGGAACTCTTGTGAGTGGCAATAGAGAACTCTTTTCTACGTTCACCTTCCACCCATGCGACCTTAGAAATGCCAGAACTAACTCTGTATGAGACCTGGCAGTTTGGAAACTTGACGCTTTTATCAGAATGTCGTCTAGGTACGGAGCCACCGCTATTCCTCGCGGTCTTAGTACCGACCAGAAGAGAGCCCAGAACCTTTGTAAAGATTCTTGGAGCTGTAGCTAACCCGAAGGGAAGAGCTACAAACTGGTAATGCCTGTTTAGGAAGGCAAACCTTAGATACCGGTAATGATCCTTGTGAATCGGTATGTGAAGGTAGGCATCCTTTAAATCCACTGTGGTCATGTACTAACCCTCTTGGATCATAGGTAAGATGGTCCGAATAGTTTCCATTTTGAACGATGGAACTCTTAGGAATTTGTTTAGGATCTTTAAGTCCAAGATTGGTCTGAAGGTTCCCTCTTTTTTGGGAACCACAAACAGATTTGAGTAAAACCCTTGTCCGTGTTCCGACCGCGGAACTGGGTGGATCACTCCCATTAGTAAGAGGTCTTGTACACAGCGTAGAAACGCCTCTTTCTTTATCTGGTTTGCTGACAACCTTGAAAGATGAAATCTCCCTTTTGGAGGAGAAGCTTTGAAGTCCAGAAGATATCCCTGAGATATGATCTCTAACGCCCAGGGATCCTGGACATCTCTTGCCCAAGCCTGGGCGAAGAGAGAAAGTCTGCCCCCCACTAGATCCGTTTCCGGATTGGGGGCCCTCACTTCATGCTGTCTTAGGGGCAGCAGCAGGTTTTCTGGCCTGCTTGCCCTTGTTCCAGGACTGGTTAGGTTTCCAGCCCTGTCTGTAGCGAGCAACAGTTCCTTCCTGTCTTGGAGCGGAGGAAGTTGATGCTGCTCCTGCCTTGAAGTTACGAAAGGCACGAAAATTAGACTGTTTAGCCCTTGGTTTGGCCCTGTCTTGAGGCAGGGCATGGCCCTTACCTCCAGTAATGTCAGCGATAATTTCTTTCAAACCGGGCCCGAATAATGTCCTTTGAAAGGAATGTTAAGCAATTTAGATTTAGAAGTCACATCAGCTGACGAGGATTTAAGCCACAGCACTCTACGCGCTTGAATGGCGAATCCGGAGTTCTTAGCCTTAGGTTTAGTTAAGTGTACTACGGCATCAGAAATAAATGAATTAGCTAGCTTAAGGACTTTAAGCTTGTCTATAATCTCATCCAATTGAGCTGTGCTAAGGGTCTCTTCCAGAGACTCAAACCAGAATGCCGCCGCAGCCGTGACAGGCGCAATGCATGCAAGGGGTTGTAATATAAAACCTTGCTGAACAAACATTTTCTTAAGGTAACCCTCTAACTTTTTATCCATTGGATCTGAAAAAGCACAGCTATCCTCCACCGGGATAGTGGTGCGCTTAGCCAGAGTAGAAACTGCTCCCTCCACCTTAGGGACCGTCTGCCATAAGTCCCGTGTGGTGGCGTCTATTGGAAACATTTTTCTAAATATAGGAGGGGGTGAAAAAGGCACACCGGGTCTATCCCACTCCTTGTTAACAATTTCTGTAAGCCTTTTAGGTATAGGAAAAACGTCAGTACACGCCGGTACCGCAAAATATTTATCCAGCCTACATACTTTCTCTGGAATTGCAACCGTGTTACAATCATTCAGAGCCGCTAATACCTCCCCTAGTAATACACGGAGGTTCTCAAGCTTAAATTTAAAATTTGAAATGTCTGAGTCCAGTTTACTTGGATCAGATCCGTCACCCACAGAATGAAGCTCTCCGTCCTCATGTTCTGCTAATAGTGACGCAGTATCAGACATGGCTCTATTATTATCAGCGCACTCTGTTCTTACCCCAGAGTGATCTCGTTTACCCCTAAATTCTGGCAATTTAGATAGTACTTCAGTCATAACATTAGCCATGTCTTGCAAAGTGATTTGTATGGGCCGCCCTGATGTACTTGGCGCCACAATATCACGCACCTCCTGAGCGGGAGGCGAAGGTACTGACACGTGAGGAGAGTTAGTCGGCATAACTTCCCCCTCGTTGTCTAGTGATAATTTCTTTACATGTACAGATTGGCTTTTATTTAAAGTAGCATCAATGCAATTAGTACACAAATTTCTATTGGGCTCCACATTGGCCTTTAAACATAGTGAACAAAGAGATTCATCTGTGTCAGACATGTTTAAACAAACTAGCAATGAGACTAGCAAGCTTGGAAATACTTTTCTAAATAAATTTACAAGCAATATAAAAAACGCTACTGTGCCTTTAAGAAGCACAAAAAACTGTCACAGTTGAAATAACAATGAACCAAAATAGTTATAGCAACCAATTTTTCACAGTAAATGTATTAAGTTAGCAAAGGATTGCACCCACCAGCAAATGGATGATTAACTCCTTAATACCCAAAAAACGGATAACAATTTAATATTAACGTTTATATCACAGTCAAAACACACTATCACAGGTCTGCTGTGAGTGATTACCTCCCTCAAAACTAGTTTTGGAGACCCCTGAGCTCTGTAGAGACGTCCTGGATCATGGAGGAAGAAATAGGAAGACTGTGACTAAATTTTTACTGCGCAATAAAGCGCTAAAATAGGCCCCTCCCACTCATATTACAACAGTGGGGAAGCTCAGTAAACTGATTTTATTCAGAAACAAACGACAGCCATGTGGTAAAAATCATGCCCATAAAGTTTTATCACCAAGTACCTCAGAAAAAACGATTAACATGCCAGTAAACGTTTTAAAAATGAAATTATGAAATGTTATTAATAAGCCTGCTGCTAGTCGCTTTCACTGCAGTGCAGGCTCAATATTACTTAAATATAGACAGTATTTTCTTAGTGAAATTCCATTCCCCAGAAATACCTCAGAGTATACATACATACATATCAGCCTGATACCAGTCGCTACTACTGCATTTAAGGCTGCACTTACATTACATCGGTATTAGCAGTTTTTTCTCAGTCAATTCCATTCCTTAGAAAATAATATACTGCAACAAACCTCCTTGCAGGTGAGCCCTGCCTGCTATCCCCTGTTCTGAAGTTACCTCACTCCTCAGAATGGCCGAGAACAGCAAGTGGATCTTAGTTACGACCGCTAAGATCATAGACAAACTCAGGTAGATTCTTCTTCTAATGCTCCTGAGAAGAAACAACACACTCTGGTGCCGTTTAAAATAACAAACTTTTGATTGAAGAAATAAAAACTAAGTTTAACAACCACAGTCCTCTCACACGTCCTATCTATTAGTTAGGTGCAAGAGAATGACTGGGTATGACGTAGAGGGGAGGAGCTATATAGCAGCTCTGCTTGGGTGATCCTCTTGCACTTCCTGTTAGGGAGGAGATATAGTCCCATAAGTAATGGATGACCCGTGGACTGACTACACTTAACAGGAGAAAATCGTAATAAAATTGTTCACTTAGAATCGTATTTTAATGAAAACATAAACTTTGTATATAAATTACACAGGAATAAATTGTATATGTTTATTATCTGACAAGGTTTCTAGAACTGTGTTTTGTTCCAGTCAATGTTTATTTCTGACGAACCTTCCAGCAGTTTTTCTGCCTGTCTGTGTTACCAGTCTGCTCAGTTGTACTACAGAACTTTCATTAATGAACTCTTTCAAATATGTAAGCAGCAGTCATGCCAAAAAGCTAAACAGAACTCAAAGTCAGATCACACCTTACAAAACAAGCTCCAAACACCTGAACCCAGCACAAGTGTGACACCTAGGGCAAGATTACATATGCGGCGTCGCCTGCAAAAGCCGGCGACACCGTTTTTTACGTGGTTTTGCTATCACATATACGGCGCCACATATAAATGCGGCCTGTATATTTCCCCCCTCGCCCGCAATTTTTACTCCCATAAGCTAACATAGAACGCGTCGCAAATCACATAGTCAGCGCAAGGACTTACGCTGCGAAAATTGAGAACATTTTACTAAATTTTCCCCTCTCCACACATAGGCAGACGCAGCATGCCTTACATTGAAAATGTGAGTACCGTAACTCCCTGAAAATATTAACAAACAACTAACGCATGCACAATATCTACCTGTCAACAGCCACCCCCCACTGCAATAACTAATAAAACGATTAACCCCTAATCCACCATTAAGCCACATCGCAATAAACCTAATAAATGTATTAACACCTAATCCACCATTCACCCACATCACAATAAACCTAATAAATCTATTAACCCCTAAACCGTCAAACCGCACAACGCAATCAACCTAATTAAGCTATTAACTCCGAAACCGCCAACCCACCACAATGCAAATAACTAATTAAATTACTAAGCCCCCAAACCTAACACCCCCTAAATTAACCCCAATTACCTAAATTAAAAAATACTAAGTTACAATTAATAACCTAAGATTACTTTAAAAATAAAAAAACTTAGTTTAAATTAATCTAAAATTACAAAAAATAAAAAAAAGTCTAACATTACAGAAAATAATAAACCAAATTATCAAAAATAAAAAAAAATTAAACCTAATCCCTATGAAAATAAAAAAGCTCTCCCAAAATAAAAACAACCCCTAATCTAATACTAAACTACCAATAGGGGGGAGTTATCCACTCTCCCAAGCTGAAACCAATGCCATGGAGGAGTATATTCAAGAGAACTAAGCTAAAGGTTTTATTCATCCTTCCTCTTCTCCTGCTGGGGCTGGCTTCTTTTTTTGTCAGTAAGAAGGATGGTGGGCTCAGACCCTGTATTGACTACAGAGCCCTTAACAACATCACTATCAAGAATCGCTATCCTATTCCGTTAATCACTGAACTTTATGATTCACTACAGAATGCTCGCTACTTCACTAAATTGGATCTGCGTGGGGCATATAATCTTGTTCGCATATTCCCAGGGTATGAATGGAAGACTGCCTTCAACACAAGATCAGGGCATTACGAATACCTTGTAATACCTTTTGGGCTGTGTAATGCCCCTGCTGTCTTCCAGGCATTTGTCAAAAATGTCTGCCGTGACCTCTTCAATTGTACTGTCATTGTCTATCTGGATGACATCCTTATTTTTTCCTCCACCCTTGAGGAGCATCATGAACATGTGACACAGGTACTTTTTTCGCCTCAGAGACCGTTCCCTTATAGCCAAACTGGAGAAATGTGAATTTCACCAAGTTCAGATCCAGTTCCTTGGCTATGTTATCTCGAAGGAGGGTTTTTCCATGGATCCTTCTAAGCTCACCACAGTCCTGGAATGGCCTCAACCCACCTCATTAAGGGAACTACAGAGATTCTTGGGGTTCTCTAATTATTACCACAAGTTTATAAAAAAAACTTCTCCCAAATAGTTGCTTCCTTCACTGACAGCTAGATTACGAGTTTTGCATTATGAGTTAAAAAGTATCGTTATGCCACTATTACAAGTCTTGTCAGAGTAGGTGTACTGCACACCTTTTTGGCCGTCACGCAAAGTTAGCACTTATTAAAAAGTCCTTTTTCAATGGGACTTCCATAGTGCCTGTATTACAAGTGAGGCCAAAAAGTGAGCGGTACAGCCTAAAATGACAAGTTTCGTACCGCCATCTAAAGTCAGCAGTTATGAGTTTTATGCTATAGCTTTGTAGCGTAAAACTAATAACTGCTGACTTTAGATTTAAACTGTTAAAAAGTACACTAACACCCATAAACTACCTATTAACCTCTAAACCGAGACCCTCCCGCATCGCAAATACTAAAATAAAATGTATTAACCTTTATTCCGCCGCTCCCCGACATTGTCGCCACTATAATAAACCTATTAACCCCTAAACCGCCGCCCTCCCGCATCGCAAACACTATTTAAAGATTATTAACCCCTAATCTGCTGTCCGCCCACACCGCTGCAATAATAAACCTATTAACCACTAAACCGCAAGCCCCCCCACAACGAAATATACTAAAATAAACTATTAACCCCTAAACCTCTGGCCTCCCACATCACTACATAAATATATTAACCCCTAACCCCTAAACCTAACCCTAACCTAACCCTAAGCCTAAATCTAATCCTAAAACCCCCTAACAAATATAATTAAAATAAATCTAAATTAAACGTACAATTAGTACCTAAATAATTCCTATTTAAAACTAAATACTTACCTATAAAATCAAACCTAAGTTAGCTACAAAATAAATAATAATTACATTGTAGCTAGCTTAGGTTTTATTTTTATTTCACAGGTAAGTTTGTATTTATTTTAACTAGGTAGACTAATTAGTAAATAGTTATTAACTATTTACTAACTACCTAGCTAAAATAAATAGAAATTTACCTGTAAAATAAAACCTAACCTGCCTTACATTAAAGCCTAACATTACAATAAAATAAAATAAATTTAACTAATAAAATACAATTATCTGGGGGGCGGAGCCAGCAGCCGAGGGAGCCAGACGTGTTCCTTTGGAGCTCCCTGTTTGTGGCCAAATTAAATCTATATTTCAAACCAAAAGTTTATGATATCTCAGAATTTTGGTCGCCACTGACTGTTTTACAACTAAAGAGCTTCCTAAAGTGGAAATTTGGAGACTTCATGATTTTAGCGACTAATTACACTGTATTATTTCCAACGGAGCTGACCTGCTTTCACTCCGATTACAACTAAAGCTCAGTATTTACTAAGCATGGAAGAATTACGGGCACAGCTTTTGGAGCTCGCACTGCAGATGCAGATTAGACATTCTGACCTTATGCTTACAATTAGAACATCATGCGGTCGGATTGAGGAAGACGCAGACAAGATGGCGATGAGAGAGACCGTTACCATTCAGGCCCAGACTATACAAGCCGCAAAATTGAAAGCTGACATCAAAGGAACCAACGAGTCACAGCGTGGGTGCATCACTCACACCGGAGAAGCAAAAGACAGCAGACAAGGTTTAATACCTATAGCATCTTATGCTCTACATTCATCAGCTAGTGAGACCAGTAGTGAACGGCAGTTTATGACAGCATGCAAAGCGATGCCTGCGCCACGCCATGCTTCTGCAGGAGACATGGATGATAAGACCGCAGGGAGGTGCGCTTCAACCGCTAAGTTACAGCAGATGTATCATATACAGGCAGTATCTATAAAGAGCTGTGCAGACTCGCCAGAACTGATCCTGAATATAGAGGTCCGGGAGATACCCTGCACATTGTACTCTCTGAATTTAGCCGGCAACATCTACACCCCTCTTTCTGAGACATCGACACTTCTGTACATAAAACTCCTAAGCCGTCTGGTGATTATTAAAGGTTCTGCACCAAGTGAGTGGGGACATATACAACACAAGAGAACCGGAGTGGGGTAAATTAAATCAGACTTCAACTGGATGATAGGCTAGCGGTTAGATACGCTATGCATCAATACCTCATATACTTCTTGGGACATTAGCCTATATTATCAGTAGCTATATATCTACACCTTTTTCAGGACTTTGCAGAGAACCAGATTATTGCCTAGTTCACTATACGCTTATTATTTAAAGATATAGGCAGTTATAAGCATATTTTATGCATATTATCTATACCTAATATGGTGCTGTTAGTGTCACATGTCATAATGTATTCTAACTAGGTAATGTCCAGACGGTACTTACTGTTTCTTCCCTATGGTATATGTGGCTAAAGCTTAGGACTTTATTATCTGCTCATATATCTGCATATTAGAACTGCATTTATCTTTCTCTCTACACTCAGAAAATACCTGATACGATATGGTTAGTGACATGTATCATACTAAGTTTTATCTAAGTAATGTGCAGGCAGCGCTGGATATTTTCTGCCTTATAATTTGAGCAGCTAAACCTTAAGTCTTTTATATCCGCTCATTTGTGTTTAGCTAATAACACACTCATTTAAGCCCAATAACATATCATGTGTTATAGTCTAATTCTACTGCACTAGTTGAGGCTTATTAAGGGCGGCGCTATTATTAACAAGATGTGGCAGTAGTACTCTTTTTTCATGCTCCAATATTTTTTAAGTAGGAAGTCTGCTACTTCAATATTTTCAAGACTTTTTTGCACCAAACTGTTGATGTGTTTACTTCTTAATCATACCCTTATTACATGTTAGATTCCTGGTTCTAACTTTGTTCAATATGCCTATTGCTACTTGCTCAGGTTTGGTTTATGATTTATTAATTTCTTTGTGGTCACATATTATTGTATACTATTATATTGCTCCTCTGCTCATATGTTTAATGTCACTATATGTTGGGGTAATTATAAGCTCACGAGTTTGTATGTAAATAATTAGCACTATGAGGCCTATATATATACCTCACTTGCCGCAAACGCTAATACATAGTCTCTTTATGAAAGGAAGCCAATATATATAATTATATAGATATATGAATATGTGTAGGCAGAATTATGGATGCGAGCACAGGCACCATAGTGATGTTTCATGCCAACTCCCTTTAGCGCATCAAATTTGAGCCTGCCTTTCACTTCATGGCCTCATAGCATCCCTAATGACAGATGCTTAGCTTGATGATTTATCGAGGAACGGACTTCTATGTTCGCTTATTATACTTCACCTAGGTTATTACTGTATTATACCTGATAATATAACTTCACACTATATAGTCAATGTGTATGATCAAGATTAATAATGTTTTGTGCCTCCCTACTTACTCATTCAGGACTGTACTATCTATATTGTATGTTCACTATTTATCTGTTTGGGTAACAGTGCTACTTTGGCCCTGTGTGTTTTTGAGTGGTCTGTCATAATATATACACAAAATATGGTTTTGAGGGTTAATCTTTCATAAGTAATATGACATTAGTCATTATATATACTGCAGCAAATGTAGTAAACCTACTTACATAATATGTTTTACATGTGGATTCCTGTTTGAGAGTTACTCTTAGATATACAGAAAAAATGTCTCCCCATGCTATTTTTCTCTGACTAAGCTATAATTAGACCCCTCACTCTAGACTAAATATTACAATATGTGGCCTAAATATTCCTCACGCATAACACTGTGTGGCTTAACAAACATATATGTGTTCCTAACTTATGTTCTGTTTAATCTACAAGCTGCTACATACTGGTTAAATTTATCTTAAAGCAGCTATATGCAGTTTCGCATTGTATATTATGTCACTTGCTATTTTACATCCCTTGTCTGGGTGCACTATTCTGGTAGAGCTTTAAAACTACACTTCACGCACTTCCAGGTCAAATTAAAGTTAATACAATTATTAGGGTGTAAAGGTTAATATGCTTGCTAGATTAGATATATAAACTGTCTTAAAAATATTTGCCGAACATCAGCATATTTTCTCTCACTTGGAACCCTATAGCTCATATGCAGCACTGCCACACTTTGTGGCTGGGTAACAGGTATACTCTAGACGCAGTTTTTGGATACTCTTAAGCTGCTACGCTCACTTTTGTAACCGAGGGGACTAGCATATAATGCAGTTTCTATAGGTTTTATGTTAAATTCACGAAACAATGTCTACTTGCAGAATGGTTATATTAATTAAGCAGAGGCTCCCAAATGGCAAGTACATCCCACATGTTCACATGACTAATAATTCATAGCTGGGTAACTAGATGTCTTAGCCCATTTATTTTACTATACTTCCAAGATTAATAGGCCCCTCCAAGTCTCCTGCTATACTCCTATATCCCTATGGCTCCGCCCTCCACTCTCTCCCTAATATACATAGCGGTGCTTACCCGCTGAATATCCCCCTTCCCCCATTTATTATCCATATATTCCTGCTCCTTTTGAAGCTTTTAAAAAAAATAAAAATAAAACTAGTCTTCTGGACATCAGTTATCTATTATTTTCTAAACTCTAGGTCCATCGGGCCTACAACAAAATTCCCCATAGACCAGTTACGCATGATATACTTTGAAGTTCCTAGCGAGCTAGACTCCTGACCATCAGTTAACTATTATTTTTCATATTTTTGGCCCATAGGGCCTGAATCTTTGTCTTCTAACAGGTCAGTCAAATGTGATATACTATTGAAAAATCGAGGTTTCATTAGCCTTTCACCAAGCTATTATAAGATTTCCGAAACTTTTCGGGTAACTATGTTTGTATTCTGTATTTTGTTCCTTTTACAAAATGGTGTATTATGTTCTATGTATGTTTCACGCAAAAACCTCAATAAAAAATATTGAAAAAAAAAAAAAAATACAATTATCTAAATTACAAAAAATAAACACTAAATTACACAAAATAATAAACGAAATTATCAAAAATAAAAATGAATTACTCCTAATCTAATAGCACTATCAAAATAAAAAAGCCCACCCAAGATAAAAAAAAACCTAGCCTACACTAAACTGCCAATGGCCCTTAAAAGGGCCTTTTGCGGGGCATTCCAATTGGCTGATAGAATCCTATCAGCCAATAGGAATTAAAGGGGAAAAATACAAACTTACCTGTGAAATAAAAATAAAACCTAAGATAGCTACAATATAACTATTAGTTATATTGTAGCTAGCTTAGGTTTTTTTTACAGGTAAGTATTTAGGGGGATATTTATCAAAGGTCTGGTGGACCTGATCCGACAGTGCGGATCAGGTCCGCCAGACCTCGCTGAATGTGGAGAGCAATACGGTTTCCGTATTCAGTGTTTCACCAGCAGCTCTTGTGAACTGCTGGTGCAATCCCGCCCCCTGCAGATTTGCGGCCAATCAGCCACCAGCAGGGGGGGTTGTCAATCAACCCGATCGTACTCGATCGGATTGAATTGCGGCGATGTCTGTCCGCCTGCTCAGAGCAGGCGGACAGGTTATGGAGCAGCCGTCTTTAGACAGCTGCTTCATAACTGCTGTTTCTGGTGAGACTGCAGGCTCGCCAGAAGCATGGGCCTCAAGCTCCACCTGGAGCTTGATAAATGTGCCCCTTAGTTTTAAATAGTAATTATTTAGGTAATAATTATAAGTTTATTTTAGATTTATTTTAATTATATTTGTTAGGGGGGTTAGGGTTAGACTTAGAATTAGGGTTACATTAGGGTTAGGGTTATGCTTAGGGTTAGGTCTAGTAGTTAATATATTTATTTAGTGTTAGTGATGTGGGATGCCAGAGGTTTAGGAGTTAATAACTTTAGTATAGTGGCTGCGACATTGGGGCGGCAGATTAGGTGTTAATAACTGTAATGTAGGTGACGGCGATATCGGGAGCGGCAGATTAGGGGTTAATAAATGTATTTAGGTGGTGGCGATGTTAGGGGCAGCAGATTAAGGGGTTAATAAATGTATTTAGGTGGCGGCGATATCGGGAGCAACAGATTAGGGGTTAATAACATTATGTAGGTTGAGGCGATGTCGGGGGTGGCAGATTAAGGGTTAATAACATTATGTAGGTTGCTGCGATGTCGGGGGCAGCAGATTAGGGGTTAATAAGTGTATTTAGGTGGTGGCGATGTTAGGGGCAGCAGATTAGGGGTTAATAAATGTATTTAGGTGGCGGCGATATCGGGAGCAGCAGATTAGGGGTTAATAACATTATGTAGGGTGAGGCGATGTCGGGGGTGGCAGATTAGGGGTTAATAACATTATGTAGGTTGTGGCGATGTCGGGGCAGCAGATTAGGGGTTAATAACATTATGTAGGTTGCGGCGATATCGGGAGCAGCAGATTAGGGGCTAATAACATTATGTAGGTTGCTGTAATGTTGGGGGCGGCAGATTAGGGGTGTTTAGGTGTGGTTTTTATGTTAGGGTGTTAGGTTTAAACATAACTTTTTCTTTCCCCATAGACATCAATGGGGCTGCGTTACGGAGCTTTTCTTTCTGCAATCGCAGGTGTTAGGCTTTTTTTTTTTGCCGGCTCTCCCCATTAATGTCCATGGGGAAATTGTGCATGAGCAGCGCTATAGGGAGGTGAATTAACGATGCTTTTGTGGCGCTCGTTAATTTCCCTATAGGCTCTGTAACGCTGCTCCTCTGCTCTGCTGTGGCCATTGCCATGGACACAGGCACTCCTCCTGTTGCTAGGGATATGGCAGTGTAACTGCAGCACTGTGATGCCATCATCACCGCTCACCCTGTCTTCCCTATATAAAGACCTTAGTCTCTTTCATCTGTGCCCAAGTATAGGTGTTACTTCCTGTGCTTCTGGGTGCTGTATATCTGTATGCTGAATTGCTGTATTGCTTAACTGTTGATGAACTCTGCCTGTTTGACTATGCTGCTTGCCTTAACCCCTGAATTGTTGGATTGCCTTACAGTTGATGAACTCTGCCTGTTTGACTACGCTGCTTGCCTTAAACTCTGCATTGCTGGATTGCTTAACTGTTGATTAACTCTGCCCTGTTTGACTACGCTGCGTGCCTTAACCCCTGAATTGCTGGATTGCCTTACCATTGATGAACTCTGCTTGTTTTGACTACTCTGCTTGCCTTAACCCCTGAATTGCTGGACTGCTTTACTGTTGATGAACTTTGCCTGTCTGACCGTTCTATTGGTTTACCCCTGAACTGTTTTACTGCTGGATATCCTTTTGTTGCGGACTCCTGCCTGTTCCCGGTCCTTCAATTGGTATACCCCTGAACTGCCATACTTCTGGATTACCTTCTTGCCCTGCCTGCTGTGAGTAATGCTTGCCTGATTTTACAAATTTTCTCTCTGCTCTGGGATATTTCCTATCATTCCACTTGACGCCGGGATAAGAAGACTACTGGCCAAGTTTGGTCTGATAGTAGAATATATCACGAGCATTACAGTATTGTTCATTTTATATTTGGTTATATCCTCTCCTAATTAACCAATATTATACAAAGCTTTATTGAAATATGACAGTTAAAAGAAACATAAAAGTTAAAAAAATGTACATAGTTTAATTTGTTAGGTCATGTTATTTTAAGCCTATAGACCCTCCATTAGTGCTAGTCACTGATGATTGGATCAGTGGTGGTTTCTGCTTGAGACCACCAGGGCACTGTCTGTCCTGATCAGTACTTCTACTTTGTTAAGCACATAGTAGTGCAGGGTCACTGGTCTTAAAATAATATGTTTAGAGCATGTCATTTTTTGGCTATTATGGCCTTTTAAGGTTTTTTTCACAGTGAGGCATGTGGTAATTTTACTTTTAAGACAATCACACATTACTGAAAGGACAACAATCAAGTTAAAAGTAATATCTGTTTATCTTTATATACTTGTGTTTATAGATTTTTTTAGGCAGTAAAGTATTATTAAATTCTGTTCAATTACATGAATATGGTATTTGATTTAGAAAAAAAAACATGTTTAAAATATTAACCCTGGAAAAACTCAAATGTCATCTAACATGAAGTTGCAGCCTTTATTTTGTCACCATGAAACAGTGGCTCACTATCATCTTAAACTTTGACAGATAGGACTTTCTGGTCCGGTAAGGCTTTATATTGAGCTATATTATGTAGGTTGCTGCAGCCTATTATATGTCATCTAAGGCAGTGATTTGCAACCTTTTTTTTGCCGTGGCACACTTTTTTACATTAAAAAATCCTGTGGCCACCACCATCCCAAAATTTTACAAAATCACACATTGTAGCCTAATGCAGGATATATATACAGTATATATATACAGTATATATATATATATATATATATATATATATATATATATATACACACACACATACATACACACACTGTACTGTGCTGTCATGCCATGCCTCCTACAAACTATACATGACATATTGACATTCATTCACAAACAATCATAATGATTGTCTGTGAATGAATGTCAATGTCGCACTGTTGTCAGTCTGCCGCGGCACACCTGAGGATCTCTCACGGCACACTAGTGTGCCACGGCACACTGGTTGAAAAACACTGATCTAAGGAACATTCTCCATTTCCCTCAGAATAATCCAGGTATGTAAAGTTCACATTTAGGAGAAACCATGCTGTTTTTATAAATGATTTGTCAATCCTTTGGGTTTCACTATGATGCCCTTATCATAGGCTCATTTTTAGAGTTCTTAGAGGGTAGCTTGAATTACCTGACAAAAACAATAGTAATAATAACAACAATAATAATAGTACAATATCATATTAATGAAAGAGTTAATGCAGTGTTTGAAATGCATGTGACATGTGTGTATCTTATCTTTGAGACATCCATAAGACAAATGCCATAATCAAACTACTTATAAATAGCTGTATTTCTTAAATTGTCACATACACTCCCAGGTAATTCAGGAAAGACAGTTAAATAGAAATCATATATGCATTATGCACAAACTGGAAAAGTCATCTCTGGAATGTTGCCCTTATGGTTTTAATGTTGCTGCTAAAATATCACAGAATGTCATAACTTAAAGGAATGCTGTAGGCAAATTTACCTATAGAAAGGAAAGATTTTTACACTAGTACATTAGCATTCCGGCTTCACTAAATGTATTACTGTACTCCTATAGAATTGTAATATAGTCCTAGACATTAGTAAATAATTAGCAAGCTTTGGGTACCATAGGATAACACTATTGTCTCACATCATTCAAATGCTATATATATCTATACATTTATATATTTGAGCTAGATTAGAAGTAGAGCACAATCAATATGATAGGGTGTGTTATCCCTTGGTGACTTTGCAGTAAGAATAGCGCACAATCTGGTATTACAACTTAGTGGATGGCAAAAAAAAGGTTTACCAGAGAATCCTAAAGTTTTTTTTTGTTTTGTTTTTATGAGCCCTATACTT
This sequence comes from Bombina bombina, assembly GCF_027579735.1. Taxonomy (NCBI): domain Eukaryota; kingdom Metazoa; phylum Chordata; class Amphibia; order Anura; family Bombinatoridae; genus Bombina; species Bombina bombina. Next base: position 686,277,282 of record NC_069499.1, read on the forward strand.
TAAATAGATAGCACAGTGAGTGCTATTTGTGCTTATATGACAAGTGTGAAGTGTTGTGCTTAAGCGCAACTCAAATTAGTGCTGGAAAACGTGTTTTTGGAGAGCTGAAGTAAAGTGTTAACACTTAAAGGGACACTGTACCCAAAAATTTAATTTTGTGATTCAGATAGAGCATGAAATTTCAAGCAAATTTCGAATTTTCTCCTATTATCAAGATATCTTCAATCTCTTGGTATCTTTATTTGAAATGCAAGAATGTAAGTTTAGATGCCGGCCCATTTTTGGTGAACAACCTGGGTTGTCCTTGCTGATTGGTGGATAAATTCATCCACCTATAAAAAAGTGCTGTCCAGAGTACTCAAACCAAAAAAAAGCTTAGATGCCTTATTTTTTAAAAAAATGATAGCAAGAGAACGAAGAAAAATTGATAATAGGAGTAGATTAGAAAGTTGCTTAAAATTGCATGCTCTTTCTGAATTACAAATGAACAATTTTGGGTTCAGTGTCCCTTTAAAAATATATATAACAAAACACATCAAATACATAGTAAAATAATTTATTTCTCTTATTTTAAACATATTAGTTACAAAATAAATGTATATTATTGAAATAAAAGTTTAAAAGTGATTTAAAGGCATATGGTATATGATCAGGTCCTGGACTGGGATGAACTTAAATGTGCATACATATGTGTATAGATATATGTGTATCTATTTGTTTGTGTATGAATATATGTGTATGTATGATGGACTGGGATGAACTCAAATGTGTATATGTATGTACGTGTGTGTGTATTTGTGTGAGTGTAAATATGTGTGTATCAAAATATGTGTAAGTGTGTACATATGTGTGTATGAATATGTGTTAATGTATGAGTATCTATGTGTACATACATGCGCCTAGATTACGAGTTTTGTCGGTAAAGCTGTGCATGGCTAACGCTCAGTTCCAGCTCACCACTCACCTACAAACAACGCTGGTATTACAAGTTTTTTCAAACCCGGCGTTAGCCTCTAAAAAGTGAGTGTTGAGCAAAATTTAGCTCCACATCTCACTGTAATACCAGCGTTGCTTACGGTAGCGGTAAGCTGGCTGAACGTGCTCGTGCACGATTTCCCCATAGGAAACAATGGGGCAGATTCGGCTGAAAAAAAACCTAACACCTGCAAAAAAGCAGCGTTCAGCTCCTAACGCAGCCCCATTGTTTCCTATGGGAAAATACTTTTTATGTCTGCACCTAACACCCTAACATGAACCCCGAGTCTAAACACCCCTAATCTTAATCTTATTAACCCCTAATCTGCCACCCCGACATCATCACCACCTGCATTATATTATTAACTGCTAATCTGCCGCTCCAGACACCGCCGCCACCTACATTATACCTATGAACCCCTAATCTGTCGCCCCCAACATCGCCGACACCTACATTATTGTTATTAACCCCTAATCTGCCGCCCCCAACGTCAACACAACTATATTAAATTTATTAACCCCTAATCTGCTACCGCCAATGTTGCCGCCACTATAATAAAGTTATTAACCCCTAAACCTAAGTCTAACCCTAACCCTAACACCCCCCTAACCTAAATATAATTTAAATACATCTAAATAAAATTACTATTATTAACTAAATTATTCCTATTTAAAACTAAATACTTACCTATAAAATAAACCCTAAGATAGCTACAATATAACTAATAGTTACATTTGTATCTATCTTAGGGTTTATTTTTATTTTACAGGCAACTTTGTATTTATTTTAACTAGGTACAATAGTTATTAAATAGTTATTAACTATTTAATAACTATCTAGTTAAAATAAATACAAATATACCTGTAAAAAAAACCCTAACCTAAGTTACAATTACACCGAACACTAAACTATAATTAAATTAATTACTTAAACTAACTACAATTAATTACAATTAAATTAAATAAACTAGGGGGCGGAGCTAGCCACGATACAGGGAGGCTGCACTTTAGAAGAGCTCTGTGGACCAAGCATTAATTAATATACATATTTTTTTTTATTTTTAACCTTACACCCTCCATTGTTTCATCCCCATGTCTACTGCTCCTACCGAGACTGAAAGATAGCTGTTGGTCGAGCTGTGCGGGCTGAAAACAAGAAAAAAGATAGCCCTTCATTGTGCTTGATATAATACCCAGTGGCGGGAACCTACTTCCGGCTCCATATCGGATCCTGTCTGGCGCCAAATCAGGTCCTCAGCTGTCTGTCCGGTCTCTGTACGCATATCTTCTGTGCTCCAGCCATCCACCTTGCCCCACACTGAATCGGAGACAGAGAGCATTCCTCGTTGCGGAGTCAGGGGTAGCGCTTAAACAGAGCGCAGTGATCGCTTAGACGGAGCTTCATCACGCTGACAGAGCATCACTCGCTGCTCAGCATGGACACCGATCCACTTTACTTACCCCTCAGGAGACTTACGAATACAGTCAGGGTACTTGCCTGGAACTCCTCTTCATTTGTGTAAGTTGCTCTCAGACAACGGATAACGGCAGACAGCACATCAGCTGTACAGGATAACACCGGCAGTGACTGCATTTGACGCAAGGTAAGAGGTCATTTCTTCTAATTATACATGACCTTACCTGCCCCAGGGCCCCTTATTTACCGGACTGCCTTATATGACCTCCTAGTCAGCAGAACAGAGTCTGTACACATCAATAACTTGGGAGTAATTTCAGGCCTATAATAATACTCCAAGGCTTACTGTAAACAAAGATCTGCAGTTCACTAGCCCCAAATCCCTCACTATAACTCTCTTTGCCAATCCTACATAACAATGGGCCTACTATAACTTTTTGCTTATGCACAGCTTATCCAAGCTGCTACTACACTCTTAGCAAGCCTAACAGAACCCAGGAAGACATTGTTAAATGCAATTAGGTAAAAACAAGGAGCCCAGTGAGTTTCCCTGATTATACACAGCCTCACATCATTTTGTATAACCTACAGAGCACAGAGGAAAGAAAGTATTATGTGAAGTAGGTGCCAGAAAGACAGTTAAAACTACACAGCTCTGAGTGATCAATTGCTACTCTCTCTCACCCCCCTTTCCCGTCGGTCCTCTTTGCCTACGGGTCATATCCCTGGTTCCTTTTTCCCAAGCCGCCCAGAATTGAGCAAATCCCCTGGGGAGAGATAGTTTTATAACATTTCATGTGAGTACTCAGCAAATACCGCAAACTTTCTTTGAATACAATAACTCCTTTTTCATAGATGCTCTCACCTTCTCCTTGATGGAGCTTTAGACACACCATTTAGGGGAGTGCCGGGTTCCTCATCTCCACCTACCTTACGCTATAGGGAGTTTACAACTTGTTCCTACTGAAGTACTAGTAAAGTCAGTGCATCAAACTCTAATTAAAATGTCTAATACTCAAAGAAAGAAGCAGAGGCAATCCGATGTCCCGAAAAGGACCCTCTCGGACCATTTCGCTAGTAAAGCTCACTATGAGCAGGATATTTCAGACGAAGATTCCAGAGAATCACTAACATCTACCAAAGGAACTCATAGAGCCATCCCACATCCTAGTGAAAGATCTGATACCACATATGCTTCCATCCTCGACTCCATAAAGGAATTATCAGAAAAAATGGACTCACATCATGCTTCATTAAACATGATCTTAAAATGTCAGTATCAGAATTGAAGCAAGATATCTCGTCTCTGGGAGACAGAACTGAGACATTGGAGAAGAAACAGGAAGATCTTCACCTTGATCATTCTAATTTACTAACGTACACTCAAACACTTGCCGAAACAATTTCGGATCTTGAATCTAAAATGGCGGACCTAGAGGATAGGTCGCACCGTAATAATCTCAGGATACAGGGTATCTCGGAAGAAATAGAAATACCTGCTCTTTCAAAATTTCTTATGGACTTGTTTGGTGAGCTTCTAAGTCCTGTACAATCCCAAGAGGCTATCATGGACAGAGCAAACCGAGCCCTACGTCCAAGAAACTCACCCTCGTGATTACCCAGAGACGTGATAGTAAGGTTTCACTACTACACCTTTAAAGAAAAGATTCTCAGAGCCTCATATCAAAATAAAAATCTAAAAGAAACTTTCCAAACATTTCAGATCTTTCAACGCATACCCTATTCAAGAGACGCACCTTCCAACAGGTCACTCAATGCCTGCGACAGAACAACATCAAATACCGTTGGGGGTTCCCTGTCAAGTTATATTTCCAGGTAGAGGACCGATCCTACTCCATTACCACCCCTGAACAAGGAGCTAAGCTCCTGCAGTCTCTGCAATTGCTTCACGCCTCAAGTCAACCGAAAGATCCTGCAGCACGCACTGAGAGACTAAACATATCTGCCCCTACCTGGCGACCGCTGACCACTGCCGCAAACCTTCAGCTACCAAAACAAACGGAAAGATGTTCCCCAACCAACAGAGGACACTTGATTCAGGACACTTAGGGGTACCGTGACATACTGATCTCACAGTACTATTCATTGGTCCATCCCATTTTTACTCCTCTTGAACATTGTTCTCTAGCCCTTTTCTAAACGGGACAAAATAGTTCTTATGATTATTTTCAGTTACCATGAAGAGACTTAAGCCAGTTGGTAACGTATTCCTAAAATATTGTCTATTGTGGTTACTTGTTGTAGTTATTTATCTCATATTCTAAATGTTTGTGTTTACTATATCATGTTTAGATTTGTTTGTTTTTTTTCTTCTGTCTTACAGGTTACAGTTACACTCCACTATTGCCCTCACATAGCCTACAATACATAGACATGCATGTGTATGTACAATGTTCTTACATCTACTCCCCCCAAATAAATATCTTCCTCAAAACACTGATAAGATCCTCATTAATACTCACATTTTAACCTGTGCCTTTGAAAGAGGCCTAACTATTACTAACCTATAGACTCAAAATCACGTCTCGCAACCAACACATAGTTCATGTATCTTCTGGGAATAGATTTACCATATTAACCCCCAACACTTAGATAAGTAAACGTTAACAGGGAGTATTCAATAATTTTGTCTATATTAGTTTTATATTTTCCTTATATTTTCCTGTACATTTTTGGTAGTGTATATTATATCACAAGTTTTATCTATAACTGTAAAGATTAATACATATTGACCTGCAAGTTTTTCTAATGTTTTCTTCGATGTCTATGTAAGTTTTCACAACTTATAATTGTACCTACAGAGGTACTTGAATATATGTGATGACAAACTGTTATGTTATATCTTTCATTATCTTTCTCCCTATTTAGTCCACTTGTATCCATTTATCCCAGGTGGAGACCCCTTCACCACTTCCCAGCTCCCTCGGCACTCCCCTATATCTTACATGACTAGTAATCTTTACTCTACCCTCCCTCGCGTTCCTAAGATTGCTTTTCTCCTTTTAGGGACTGTAATTCCCATCCCTTTTTCTTTTTTCTCTTTATTTATATGATCTAGCCCTTTAAAACGCTTGATTCACCATCAACACATAGTATCTAGTGCACCCCCAAGAGCAATACTCTTAACATTCTAATTGCTACTCCCTTCCCCCCCTCATCCCCCTACACCCCCACCACCACTTTTGAGCGGCTTTCGCCCGCTGAATCCCCTCCCTCAATATTATCCTGTGTTCATCTCATTTATTTAACTAAAAGAAAATACCAGTCTGGTAAGCCACTCCCATAACTTCCCCCCCTCCCCCACTTTTTTTCCCCTTCTCCCCCTTATTACACTATTCTACCTCTCTTAGACCTCATCTACTAGCTACCCCTTTCTTCATGGCGTAAATCCGTATTCTATCACTCAACTCCCAAGGACTCTCCTACCAAACGCAGCCTTTTAGTTAAATATGCTCCAACACAATAGAGTAGATGTTGCCTTCATTCAGGAGACACATTGGATAATGAAAGCAGATTTCCCTAGACTGACTAAGAAGTTTCCAAATGTTATTTCTGCCCCTTACACCTCTAAATCCAAAGGTGTGGCGATCCTGATTAGTTCATTACTCACTTATGAACCCATATATATAGAACGGGACCTACAAGCCAGATTTATTATCCTCATATGTAAATTGAATGATAAATTGGTAACTCTTGTTAATATATATGCACCTAATATGAAGCAAATTACATTTCTTAAGCAACTCCTGAATTCAGTGTCGGCGGTCAAACAAGGCGAGTTAATTTTGGGAGGAGACTTTAATTTAATATGGGACCCCATTCTATATAGAATGGGCCCTAGAATCTCCATGCCAGAGAGAGCCACTCACCCCCTTTCAGTAGCTTTTCAAAAATGATTCCGTCAGTATGATCTCTACGATGTTTGGAGAGCATTTCATCCAACAGATAAAGAGTTCACGTTCTACTCCTCTCCACATAAATCCTAAACTCGTATAGATTTCTTTTTTCTTAGCTCTTGCGCCTTAGAACATGTAACTTATACTAGGATCTCCCCCATATCGTGGTCTGACCACGACTCCTTACTGATACTTATAGGCCCGAACCTAGCTAGACCCCATCCCCCCATGTGGCGCCTCAAAGACTTTTTAGTCACTCATCATACCCTCCAAATTGAAACTAGGGAGATTATCTCTGACTTTCTCTCTATCAATGATACAACACAAGTCACCATAAAGGTTCTCTGGGCTTCACTTAAGCCTTCCTCAGGGGGCATTACATTGCTAAAGCTTCACAGATTCAGAAACGCGAGGAGCGTCTTTAGCATCACTCAATTGTCAACTAAGATCCCTTAGAAACCAACTTTCTACCTCTTACTCTGTAGCACTTAATGCTCAACTCACAGAAGTAACAGGCTAAAGTAACCCGCATAAATACACCAAATTCTACAGTAACCTCCCCAAGAGATATTGGAGAGACCTTTCGGAGGTTCTACTCCAAATTATATAACTTAGAGACCAGTGAACCTCACCAATTACACCCACTAGAAGAGATCTCCATGTTCTTAAGGACTCTATATCTTCTATCTTTACCACAGGAGACATGGCCAGACCTTTCCGCCTCAATTACACCTGAAGAAGTACTTTTGAGTATTAAAGACCTTAAAGTAACCAAATCTCCTGGTCCTGATGGTTTTACAGGGCAATTTTATAAAACCTTTGAATCTATTCTCACCCCCATACTATGTAGGGTCTTTAACAAAGTAAAATGTAAGGGATGTTTTCGAGCAGAATTTCTAGAGGCTACCATCACTACCATTCTGAAACCTGGTAAAGACCCCTTAGATTGTGGTAGTTATCGCCCCATCTCCCTTCTCAATTTGGATACCAAATTATACGCAAAGATTATAGCCACGCGACTGTCTATGGTGATCCCAAGATTGGTCCATACAGATCAAGTGGGATTTATCCCAAAGAGAGAGGGACCAGATGCTATGAGACAGGTTTTGGATGTTCTGTTAGAGGCTGCTAGGATGGAGGTACCCCTGCTCGCCCTGTCACTTGACGCCAAGAAGGCCTTTGACAGGGTGAGCTGGGAATATGTATGGGAAACCCTTCGAACGTTTGGGTTTCCGAATAACTTTATAACGGCTGTACAAGCATTATATTCTGACCCCTCAGCCAGAGTTAGAGGAGTGGGTTTTCAATCCGCTTCACTGGAGATTTCTAATGGAACCAGACAGGGGTGCCCCCTTTCACCACTCCTTTTTGCTCTTTCAATAGAACCCCTGGCGCAAGCGGTTAGATTGGACCCAGCCATTTCGGGAGTCACCTTCTGGAAGTCCCAACACAAGATAGCGCTATATGCGGACAACATCACGCTCCTCTTAACTTACCCATCCACCTCTATACGAGCTGTTTTTAAACTCCTCTCCCACTTTGGTACTCTTAGCTACTATAAGCTAAATGTCAATAAGACGGAGGCTCTCCCTGTGAATATCTCACCGCCAGAACTGGCGGCCCTCCAGAAACAATTTAAATTTCAGTGGTCAACACATTCTATAAAACTCCTGGGCACCTATCTCAGCATGTCTACACCCATAGTAGTTACTAAAAATTTCTCGGATAGGCTTCCTGAGTGGCAGAGACTTTTGGATTCCTGGGAATTTCGAGAGATTTCCTGGACAGGCAGGATCTCCGCTATTAAGATGTATTTTATCCCTAAGATCCTCTACCTCTTTCGCGCTTTACCAATCAATATTCCTAGACCTATACTTAACAGGTTACAAAGCCTAATTACCAATTACATATGGAAGGGTAAAAAGCCTAGGACTTCTACGTGCACTTTGCAGAGAGATGTCACTAGTGGAGGGCTCAGTCTACAAAACATTCTGTACTATTACCATTCGGCGCGACTGTCACATTTAATGAGTTGGAGTGATGCTGCGAATGCCTCTTCTTGGAAGGAGGTGGAGCAATCATTTCTCCCTCAGGGGTTATCACTCAGTGATCTCCCTTGGATCCCCCCACATGGACAAGGATATCTCAAAATCACTCATGCCATAATCATGGACACATTACAGTGCTGGAATCAAATCCGACACCTCTCTACTATTGCACCATATCCCTCCCCACAGCAGACAATTGCGGGTTCTCTTTTTTGTCTCCCCGACTCTCACATAATGACCTGGTGAAGCTTTGATGTTATTAATGTTTCAGATCTCTATGGTCACACAAACATGCTGTCACATAGCAGAGTCTGCGTTGATGTGCAGATCCCTTCCATACTTAAGTTTGAAGCTTTTCACCTCTGTTCCCTCCTTAAAGCATGGGGTTTCCCCAGAAAGGATCTTAGGGAGCCCACAATCTGGGAGCACAGATGGACTTTAACTCCCCCACCAGGGAGAACTATCTCCTTCCATTATGGTCTCCTCCTTGAATCTCATTCGCTCCATAAGATCTCACAACACCTAGCTTGGGAGAGAGAGCTAAATTTAACTGCCAACACTAAAACATGGCATAAGGAGATACTCTTTACTAAGAAGCTGATTCATTGTGCAACACTATGGGAGTTATATTACAAGATTACAGTTAGATGGCACCTAGTTCCTTATACCCTGCACAGGATTCACGCTAACCACCCCCCTACCTGTTGGAGGTACAACAGGTACACAGAGCCATATCTGGTGGTACTGTCCCAAAATTGTACCAATTTGGACGCAGCTGCTCCACATTTTCAACTCCATACATTTCGCCTACACCCTTAGCCCACAGGCATGTCTACTACATATAGGACTTCCAACCATGCCCCAAGCCCACAAATCCCTTATTATCTACTTACTCATATCTGCTAAACTCGAAATCGCTAAGGCATGGAAGCAAAAATCACCTCCCACCATCCCACAAATCATGGCCACTGCGCATTCAGAAAATGGAATCATATTCCTACTCTGTTTTAGATAAGATGGACTCATACATAGACATTTGGTCCCCTTGGCTAGAGAAGTTCCCTCAATAAAGACCCGAAATACTAACACTGTGCTGCTTTCTTCTACTCCTGTCCCCTTCTTTTATTATTTCTCTTTATCACATCTGTTATGCCACTTTCTTCCCCTTTATATCACCCCCTTCTCCCCCCTCTTTTTTTTTTTTTCTCCCTTGTTCCCCTCTTCATTTACCCCAGTAATGGTTTACGAGACGTACATTAATATGAGATTTTACATACTATAAGATATAAAATGTAAAATGAGAAATGCCAAATCGATCTCATTAACCTTAGGAATGCGATTATATTGTTGATAGTTATAAACATAAAATGTTTTAGATGTAACTGATTATAAGCGGCTTAATACCTGTCAGGTTCTACTTTTACCATGACTTTGATTATTTATCCGTCATTTTGTTCTTTAACTCTGGCATAAGCTTATCAACCCTTGTAACTCTATGGTCGCATAGATATTTGATGATCCCTGTGTGGATACATTTGATGGTTATGTTCATAAATATTTGTCATCCTTCTTTTTTTGTGTTCTCTCAATAAAAAGAACTTTAAAAAAAAAAAATTAAATAAACTAAATTACGAAAAACAACAGACACTAAATTACAGAAAATAAAAAAGAAATTACACATTTTTAAACTAATTACACCTAATCACCTAATCTAAGCCCCCTAATAAAATAAAAAGCCCCCAAAAATAGAAAAAAATCCCTACCCTATACTAAATTACAAATAGCCCTTAAAAGGGCTTTTTGCGGGGCATTGCCCCAAAGTAATCAGCTCTTTTACCTGTAAAAAAAAATTCAATACCCTTCCAACATTAAAACCCACCACACCCAACCCTACTCTAAAACCCACCCAATCCCCCCTTAATAAAACCTAACACTAACCCCTTGAAGATCACCCTACCTTGAGACATCTTCACCCAGCCGGGCCGAAGTCCTCCAAGAATCCGGGCAGAAGTGGTCCTCCAGACGGCAGAAGTCTTCATCCGATCCGGGCAGAAGAGGTCCTCCAGACGGCAGAAGTCATCATCCAGGCGGCATCTTCTATCTTCATCCTTCCGGCGCGGAGCGGGTCCATCTTCAATCCAGCCGACGCGGAGCATCCTCTTCAAATGAAGTCCTAAGGAAGAATGAAGGTTCCTTTAAATTATGTCATCCAAGATGGCGTCCCTTCAATTCCGATTGGCTGATAGAATTCTATCAGCCAATCGGAATTAAGGTAGGAAAAAGCCTATTGGCTGATGCAATAAGCCAATAGAATTGAAGTTCAATCCTATTGGCTGATCCAATCACCCAATAGGATTGAGCTCTCATTCTATTGGCTGGTCCAATCAGCCAATAGAATGCAAGCTCAATTCTATTGGGTGATTGCATCAGCCAATAGGATTTTTCCTACCTTAGTTATGATTGGCTGATAGAATTCTATCAGCCAATCGGAATTGAAGGGACGCCATCTTGGATGAAGTCATTTAAAGGAACCTTCATCCTTCCTTAGGACTTCGTTTGAAGAGGATGCTCCGCGTCGGCTGGATTGAAGATGGACCCGCTCCGCGCCGGAAGGATGAAGATAGAAGATGCCGCCTGGTTGAAGAGTTCTGCCATCTGGAGGACCTCTTCTGCCCGGATCGGATGAAGACTTCTGCCGTCTGGAGGACCACTTCTGCCCGGATTCTTGGAGGACTTCGGCCCGGCTGGGTGAAGACGTCTCAAGGTAGGGTGGTCTTCAGGGGGTTAGTGTTAGGTTTTATTAAGGGGGGATTGGGTGGGTTTTAGAGTAGGGTTGGGTGTGTGGGTGGTGGGTTTTAATGTTGGGGGGGTATTGTATTTTTTTTTTACAGGTAAAAGAGCTGATTACTTTGGGACAATGCCCCACAAAAGGCCCTTTTAAGGGCTATTTGTAATTTAGTATAGGGTAGGGAATATTTTTATTTTGGGGGGCTTTTTTATTTTATTAGGGGGCTTAGATTAGGTTAATTAGTTTAAAAATGTGTCATTTCTTTTTTATTTTCTGTAATTTAGTGTTTGTTGTTTTTCATAATTTAGTTTATTTAATTTAATTGTATTTAATTGTAGTTAGTTTAGGTAATTAATTTAATTATAGTGTAGTGTTAGGTGTAAGTGTAACTTAGGTTAGGGTTTATTTTACAGGTATATTTGTATTTATTTTAACTAGGTAGTTATTAAATAGTTAATAACTATTTAATAACTATTGTACCTAGTTAAAATAAATACAAAGTTACCTGTAATTTGTAAAATAAAAATAAACCCTAAGATAGATACAAATGTAACTATTAGTTATATTGTAGGTATTTTAGGGTTTATTTTATAGGTATTTAGTTTTAAATAGGAATAATTTATGTAATTGTAGTACTTTTATTTAGATTTATTTAAATTATATTTGTTAGGGGGGTTAGGATTAGACTTAGGTTTAGGGGTTAATACATTTAATATAGTGGTGGCGACGTTGGGGGCGGAAGATTAGGGGTTAATAAATGTAGGTAGGTGTCGGCGATGTTAGGGACAGCAGATTAGGGGTTATTAAAATTTAACTAGTGTTTGCGAGGTGGGAATGCGGCGGTTTAGGGGTTAATACATTTATTAAAGTGGCGGTGATGTCCGGTCGGCAGATTAGGGGTTAAAAAATTTTATTATAGCGTTTGCGATGTGGGGGGGCCTCGGTTTAGGGGTTAATAGGTAGTTTATGGGTTTTAGTGTGCTTTTTAGCACTTTAGTTAAGAGCTTTATGTTACGGCGTTAGCCCATAAAACTCTTAACTACTGGCTTTTAAATGCGGTAGGAGTCTTGACAGGAGAGGGTGTACCGCTCACTTTTTCCAAGACTCATAATACCGGCGTTAGGAAAATCCTATTGAAAAGATAGGATACGCAATTGACGTAAGGGGATTTGCGGTATGCTAAAATCGCGGAAAAAAAGTGAGCGGTACACCTGTACCTGTCAGACTCGTAATACCAGCGGGCGTTAAAAAGCAGCGTTGGGACCCCTCAACGCTGCTTTTTAAGTCTAACGCCAAACTCGTAATCTAGCCGAATGTATCTATGAAAGAACAGCAGTGTGCAAAAGTCTTAGGCCACAACCAGCTTTCTTGTTTTAGCAAAGTTTTAATGACCATCCATATTTTTTTTCGATCTCTTTATTAAATTACAAACAGAAAATACAGGAAATTTGTACACAAAATATAAAAAAACACAATTTTCAGAACAAAATGGCTTCTTCAGGCAAAAGTCAGTATTTAGTGTGACCTCCCTTGGCACTAAGCACATCTTGAACTGCTTTGGGGAGGCTGTCCTGAAGTTTTCTAAAGTAATCTTCTGGTATATTATGCCAGGCTTCTTTAAGCACTTCCCAGAGTTCTGCTTTAGATTTAGGTTGTCTTTTATTTCTCTGTCCAGGTGATCCCATACTGCCTCTATAATATTCAGGTCTGGACTCTGTTGAAGCCAGTCCATGACTGTCAGTGTTTTATCAGCTGTTTTTGTCTCCAAATATGATTTCACTGTATTAACAGTGTGCTTGGGATCATTATTATACTGAAAGATAATACCATTCCTAATCAGGCGCTTTCCAGAAGAAATGGCATGATGAATTAAAACCTGTCTGTACTTTTCAGCATTCATGAGCCCATCAATTTGAACAATATTGCCAACAACACTGGCAGAAATGCAGCCCCAAACCAGGACAGGCCCTTCACCATGTTTCGCTGAAGGCCACAAGCACTCATTCTTTCATTTCTCTCCAACTCCTCTTCTCACATTTGTCGACGATCGGACCCAAAATTTTCAAACTTAGATTGGTCACTCCATAATACTCTTTTCCACTGATCTTCATTCCAATCTTTGTGAGCTTTAGTGTTTTTTTGGTTTGCTACTCTTCCACAAGGACCATTCCTGATCAATCTTCTTTGGACTGTTGAAGGGTCAACTTGGCATCTAAATGAAGCTATCAGATGCTGAGCCAGTTCCTTGCTGGACTTCTTCCAGTCTCTCAAAGAAGAAACTCTGAGAAACTTCTCATCCGATTTTGAAAGTTTTCTTGGCCTTCCAGTCCTTTTTTTTCTCCTTGACCTTTTTTGATTCTTCAAATTGTTTTATAATAGCTTAAGCATCACATCTTGAGTATCCAGTTTGTTTGCTGATTTCCCGTTGAGAGTGGCCTTGCTGATGCAAAGGTATAATTTTATGTCTGTCAAATTCTGTGATTTTTGGCATTTTGAATTGAAAGATGTGATTGAAAGTTGGTCTTATTAGTAAGCTTTCAATTAATTAAACTCATATCACATGTGTATGTAATGCTCAATAATGTCTTGCACAAACCTGGTCTAACAGATCTTTTTCACAGCAGTCATTTTGACATCAACTAGTAGGACAAACACAGGGCCAGGTTCCTGCTAATGCTCAAGTGTAATGGGAGGTCAGACTAAATATTTGCCAATATAGCCTATAGAATCTGTTTTATTTTAGATTGTTTCTGTTTTCTAACACTGAATACAAATATCCTGTATTTTATGGTTGTATTCTAATAAAGAGCTTGATAAATAATTATATATGGTCATTATACCATTGCTAAAACAACAAATCTAATGGTGGCCTAAGACTTTTGCACAGTACTGTATGTGTGCAGGGTTTATAACATAATTCAAAAGGAAACCATAGTATAAAATTAAGTAAAGAACTCCACTAACTGAGTGGAGGTTTAGTGCACTTTTGACTTAGTGCTTGAGAGTTAGCCAACATGAGTTTTTCATTATGCCTCTATCCTATATTATAAAAGGCCAAGTGTGTTTGTCTGAAGCCGTCATGCGCAGTAGAGACAAACACACTTGGCCTTAGATCCCTGCACGCGCACCTCCGTAGTTTAAGCAGCGCACAGCTGAGAATAGACTGCACGCGCACCCACCCGACCTCGCACGCGCACCTCCGCAATTGAAACAGTTGCGCGAGGATCAGATACAACCCGATGTCGCACGCGCACCCCCGCAATTGAAACAGCAGCGTGAGGATCAGGTGAGAGAGAGAGAGACCGCTGTACTGCAAAACATGGCCCGTGTGAACGGGCTTTAGGACTAGTATAAATATATTATGTGAGGCATTTACTGCTCCAGAGATATCCAACGTGCAGATGTTATCCCACCCTAGACTTTCAGTTGAGAACTAAAATATTACTTTTAATTTGTGATATGAGCATAAAAATACAAATACTATTGACTGTGCTTGAGCAATGTTGGTGCACAATAGTGCTAACATTTTTGTGGTCCACTTGTTCTTAAGCCCTATATTTGCGGATTGTCATTTATAAGAGAGATTGCATATTGCATATGAACCGCATTTTTGTGAGTTTATGCCCTACATTTATATGACCACAAGCAAAAATAATCTACACTTTTCAGTTTCATTTTTGATAAAAAAAACTGAAAAATAATAAAGTGAGCTATTATAACTGAATATTATATACATTTCATCTATTTCAAAATGTGCCATACTAATATCATTAGAAAATTCCCACTGAAAATTCCCACTTAAACGGACAGTAAACATACTGAGATTGTTAAATACCTTATGTTGTGTATAATAAAATTAGAATTGCATCAGTTGCATTGCTCTAATGAGTATTCAATAAACAAAAAGGCATACAAACTATTTTTTATACTTTATTTTTAAAAAATCAAATTTAAACAATTTTAATAATAATAACAATTTCACATATATGTACACAAAGTATCTTCATGGAATTCTGTTGTTTAACTCTAAAAATGAATAATTAGGATTAGAAAATGTAAATAAATCCATACATTGTCATGTTTATAAGACTATATACAACAGATAGAAGTTCAACAACTAAAAATCATTTAAAACATAGTTTTTCTTTAGACCCCTCTCGGCATTGCTGATCTTTATGGCAAGTTTGGTCCTTATTGCTCTTTTTCAGGCCATGGTTGCCATGTTGTTTGTCTTGTATAATGATTTTGGAGACTCTGAAAAAAAAAATACATATATATATATACATTAAAAGAAAAATACTAACAACTGAAATAGAAAGCAGAACATACTGTCTTCAAAAATACTGCTTTCTGTAATCTTAACAATTAGCTTGAATAAAAGCAAATACAATAATATGCCTTTGCTAAAATACAACCAATATGCAGTCTCCCAGCTTTGGAGAAGTAACACTTTGCTTTAAAAATACTGCTATTTAAACACAAAAAACAGCTAAATGCACTTTAAAATGTACCATTTTGCTACTCTAAATGTTTCTTGTGGGGGAAAAAAACGTAAAATAATTATTCCTGTGCTAAAACAGTTGAACGGGCTTATGTTACAATATAAGGGGTTATTTTGCATTCATTAAATCTACAAGGTGCTATTTAATTGTTATTATTATTCCCTAGCTTGATTGACTAGGAGTTGGTGATATTACAAGCAGTGATATGCACTATTATTTAGAATGATGCCTATATTGTACTGTCACTAAATAATTGCAGTGAGATTATTCAGTTGTTTACCTTCATCAGAGAAGCTGATCTACTGTATCTGTCTACTGGTTCAGAAAGACAATGTTGAAGACTGTCAGGTTTATATCACTCCATGTTTTAAGAGCATATTATAAGCTGCTACTTATTGTTGTAAGTTTAACAAGAGTGAAATGGGTTTCTTGCAGATGTATAATTATACATAGACAAAAGAGTTTATAAAACTGTCTTGTTTTTAATAATGGAGTTAATGCCTCATGTTACTCTAGAAGATTTATGACATCAAGAGACCCAGCCCCCTTGTGGGGCTGAGACAGGAAGTAAGGGACAGTGCACAAATTAAGTTTAAAAGAAAAATATAAGGTAAAAAAAAAACATTTTAAGATTATTAATAATACGAATTGTAACTACTTTTATTAGGTAAAAGTCACTGCTTAGTGCTTTTTTATTAGATTAGATTTTCTCTTTCAGGAAAATCTACAGGCTACCCACAATCCCCATGAGCAGATACATATATCACTTACCAACTCAAGGGGAGGCATGAGAGGTCTGCAGTGCACGGTGATGCTGTTTGTGTTAAACAAATTGGTATAGTAGGATTCAGTTGGTTGCGTCCAACTCCATTTAGGAGACCGGTAATCTGTGAAAATAGAAGCAACAAGCAAAACTACGAAAGCACAAAACATTCTTCTACTTTATTACACAGTGAATTTAACTATTAGAATGCACAAAAGAACACAATATTGTAACATCTCAGAGTTTGCTGAATATACATATAATTTAAATAATCATAATAAATAACAATTCAGCTCTAGAGAGATATTTTCAGGTCACTATTTGAATATATGGAATGAATGGAACTGCAGTGGGATTCAAATGCATCTATCAACTGCAACAAGTCTATTGTGTCTCAGAACTGTGTGTTCTGCTTTTTTATTTTCCTGATCTTTAACCCTGGGGGCCTATCTATCAAGCTCCGAATGGAGCTTTAGGGCCCGTGTTTCTGGCGAGTCTTCAGACTCGCCAAAAACAGCAGTTATGAAGCAGCGGTCTAAAGACTGCTGCTCCATAACCCTGCCCACCTGTTCTGATGAGGCAGACAGGAATCGCCACAATTCAACCCAATCAAGTACGATCGGGTTGATTGACACCCCCCTGCTGGCGGCCGGTTGGCCGCAAGTCTGCAGGGGGCGGCGTTGCACCAGCAGCTCACAAGAGCTGCTGGTGCAATGCTGAATACGGAGAGTGTATTGCTCTCCGCATTCAGCAATGTCTGTCGGACCTGATCCGCACTGTCAGAACAGGTCCGACAGACCGATAATTCGGCCTCCTGATCTGAACACAGCTGTAAGCCATTTAGAAGTAGCATATGTGCATAGCAACTAATCATTGGAATGAATACTTCTGCAGAATGGCAGCAAATTGCAGCTCTGAAGTGAACTTCATCTACGTGCTTTTAATTTTTAAACCCAAAAAGGTTGAGCATTTAAGTTTTGATCACAGTAAAAATGATAAAATATATTACATTTGAAACAATTTAAATAACAATTCTGTATGTGGACAATACTGATATTTAATGAGCTTTTCCCACCTGCAATAAGTGCCATCTATTGCCCCTCAACTGACAGGATTAATTCAGCTGATCTGGCTGCTCAAGCAGTTGTCAGATTTCATATTTACAGTTGTTTTTTTGTCACAACACTGTACACTTTGTTTATATGTAAAATTATCTCTAGAAAAAAATGTGGAATTCCATTACAGGATATGACACAGACTGAGCTCTACTGAAAAAAAAATGCTCAACGGGTCATGTAGGAGAAACGTAGGGTAGTCAAGCTCCAAGTCTGCAGACACATCTAAGTTAGGAATGCCATATTGCATTATGCTTTTCTTTTCAGATTTTTATTTTTTATTTTTATTTAATGTTAAATATTTATTCCATATGAATCCCATCATTCAAATGCTATATATCTATACATATTTACTATGATCAAAATGTTTCTGCTACTGATAATACATTGTAGATCTCTCTCCATCTCATATGACTGACTAATCATGAGTAATTTATAACTTTTTCAGGAGAATTTACTTGTTTTGTGAGCTTTTTAATCATTTTTATCAGTAGATTCCTTATTCATATCACTTTCATATTCCCCATCTAACATTGTCAAGTACAAACCACAACTAAAAATCAAGATTTACTTAGAAATGTTATATAATCAGATATCTATGTGTTTTTTGTGAGGTAATGTCATGTTTAAAGCATTCATTCCTAGACCTAATACAGCTATTCTGCTTACTTCTCTATGGTCTAATTTGTATTATGTACCAAAACTGATCCCTGTTTAACAGTGTGACTTTCAGTTTAGGGTATAAGAGTAATGGAACTTACTTTCAAAACTCTCCAGAAAAAAATGAAAATCTAAAGATATCTTTGAAAGACAAACCTAGTACTGCCAAATAGCAAGTATATGGACACACACGCGTTCAGTAGTTTGATAGTTTATATACTACATATTACATGAAATAGTTACATACGTAGAAAAATAAAACATTACTCCTGTATTCACTGAGAACTGCATTTGTTAAGGTGTATATTGAAAGGAGAAAATAAATATATAAATATTTCCAACAAGTACATATTTATAACAGTTGCATTGAATGTATAATATAAAAATGTAAATAGATAAAATCATATTTCTAATAAATAAATGTTAAGTGGATTTAAAATATCTTTAGGAGGGACACTTTGTGCTGAAAGGTCAGAAACTGATGCAAATTGATTTCAATATTATTTCTAGCCAAATCTAGATTTATCAAATAACAGACACTTTTAACATATTATTATTACATGTAGATTAGAATTTCATATAATTATTTTTTTCTGTTAAAAATAGAATGCCACTGGTTACATAATAATTGCTAGGGTGATGTAATGCTGAGAGTTTTGATCACAGTAAAAAAAGGATAAAATATATTACATTTGAAACAATTTAAAAACAATCTCTGTATGTGGACAATACTGTTATTTAATTAGCTTTTCCCACCTGCAATAGGTGCCATCTATTACCCCTCAACTGACAGGATACATTCAGCTGATCTGGCTGCTCAAGCAGTTGTCAGATTTCACATTTACAGTTTTTTTTTCCTCACAACACTGTAAACTTCTATATGTAAAATGATCTAAAGAAAAAAACATGGAATTCCAGTACAGGATATGCAACAGACTGAGCTCCACTGCAAAAAATTTAAAAAGTTAAAAAAAAAAATGCTCAACGGGTCATGTAGGAGAAACGTAGGGTAGTCAAGCTCCAAGTCTGCAGACACATCTAAGTTAGGAATGCCATATTGCATTATGCTTTTCTTTTCATGTTTTTTATTACATTTTTAATTTACTCTTAAATATTTATTCCATAGAATTTACTATGATCAAAAGGTTTTTGCTGCTAATAATAAATTGCAAATCTCTTTCCATCTGAAATAATTGCCTAATCATGATTACTTTATGTGAAACTAGTTTCCTGATGCTTTCTAGTCTCTCCAGTAGAATCTACTTGTTTTATTTTGAGCATTCACATCTTAGCTTTTATAATATAAAATCAGTGCAACTGTGATACAATTGTAACTTTTACATTATTTCAAACTGATATTTTCAAGACAACTCTGTAATGATAAACTATTACACAGAGAATGTCAATAAATCTAACAATAACAATTTAAGATGGCTACCAAAAAGTAACTTGACCAGCAAAAAAAATCAATTGTTGTATTTCAAAATTCTACATCAATTATATAAAAAAAACCTAAATAATCCAAAATTGAAAGAGAATTTTTTTAATATTAAACGATCAAATTACTCTATCTGGATGATCTATCTGCATGTTCTTCATCTAACAATATCATGCACAAAACCCACAATACAATATGTTTTATATAGAAACTTTCAGATATCTATGTGAGTTTTAGTGAGGTAGTGTCATGTTTGAAGCATTCATCCCAAGGCTTAATTCAACTGTTCTATTTACTTATCTATGGTCCAACTTTCATTACATCTGCTTAGTTTACTAGATTTATTACTCACATAAATATAATACTCATCCCTGATTAGAAATGTGACTTTCAGGTTAGGGTATGCAGGTAAATGAACTCACTTTCTAAGCTCTCCAGATAAAAAAACTGACAATATATTTGCAAGACAAACCTAATACTGACAAATAACAAGTATATGGACACACACACACGTTTAGTACTGTATGATACAGTATGTTATACTCTGGGATGACATGACATAGGTAATTCATATAGATATACAAGACTACTCATGTATTTACTAAGAAGTGCATTGGTTAAAGGTTTATATTTAAAGATGAACTGGACAGTACATGTTTTAAAGGACCAGTCAACACATTAGATTTGCATAATCAACAAATGCAAGATAACAAGACAATGCAATAGCACTTAGTCTGAACTTCAAATGAGTAGTAGATTTTTTTATAACAAATTTGAAAGTTATGTATATTTCCACTCCCCTTGTACCATGTGATAGCAATCAGCCAATCACAAATGCATATACGTATAGTCTGTGAATTTTTGCACATGCTCAGTAGGATCTGGTGACTCAAAAATTGTAATTATAAAAGACTGCACATTTTTTTTTAATGGAAGTAAATTGGAAAGTTGTTTAAAATTACATACTGTATCTGAATCATGAAAATTTGATTTAACCTGAGTGTCCCTTTAAGTGCCATAAAACAAAAATGAAATCTGTGCATATCCTAAAAGGGCTAGTTAGGTAAAAAAAAAAAAAGTTTGCACAAAAAAAAATGTTTAAAATTGCTGGCAAGTATTTTAAAATCATTTTAAAAAATAATAAAAATTAGTTACATAGTCATGCTGCCTGAAGTAGTCTGATCCACCCCCTTATCAGTGTTTAACATCAGAAACACAGGCATTGTATTTCAACTGAGTTCACAGCTGCTTATTTGCTTCTAGGAATGCTCCAGCAGATAATGAGTGTGAAAGTCTTGTATTCTACCAAAGCTAAGGTGGATATAGATACAGCCATAAAAGGAATTATTTGGGGGAGTTAGAGCTGTACAATTAACTTAAAAGAAAGGGTTAATGGGGCGGCACTGCAGTATAAATTTGCAGGTAAAGTAATACAAGTACATATTATATTTTGTCTCTATCCCAACTTGTTTTATGTCCCTTTAAAACAGTTGCATTGACTGTATATTATCAAAATAAAAAATCTAAAATCATAATTCTTATTAATAAATGTTACTGAGTGTATTTAAAATATATTTTAATGGAGAGCATTATTACATTTGGAAGGAGTTGTAAACTAACATTAACACTGAAAGGACTGATTAAGCTCAGAAACCAATGCAACGTGATTTTAGTTTTATTTTAGCCAAATAAATTGTTTTCCAATCTAGATTTATCAAATGACATTAGAAACTTTGAACATGTTATTGTTACATATAGATTAGAATTTCATAGGGTGATGCAAGACTGAGAATTTACGTTTTGATCGCAGTAAAAATGGATAATACCTTATTTAATGAGCTTTTTTCACCTGTAATAGGTGCATCTATTAGGGTTGATTTTGCAAATCTGGCTGCTTAGGCAATCGTCAACTTTCAATTTTACCATTGTTTTTTTCTCACAACATTGTACATTTCTTCTATATGTAAAATAATCTCTAGAAAAAAAACAACATGAAATTCCAGTACAGCATATGAAACAGACTGAGCTCCACTGGGGAAAATTAAACCATTTTAAAAAAAAAAAAAAAAAGCTCAACGGGTCATGTAGGAGAAACGTAGGGTAGTCAAGCTCCAAGTCTGCAGACACATCTAAGTTAGGAATGCCATATTGCATTATGCTTTTCTTTTCAGATTTTTTACTACATTTATAAATTTACTTTTGAATAATTATTCCATAGAATCCCAACATTAAAATTATATATATATATATATATATATATATATATATATATATATATATATATATATATATATATATATATATATATATATACAGTATATACATATTTACTATGATCAAAATGTTTCTGCTTCTGATAATAATTTACAAACGTCTTTCTATCTGATATTGTTGCCTTCTTTATGTGAGGATTGTTTTATGATGCTTTTTACTTTCTCCAGTGGAATTACTATTATTGTTACTGTCTGTAATCAAAATGTTTCTGTTAGGGATATTAATTCCCAGATCTCTTTCCATCTGATATCATTGTCTAACCATGCCTACTTGGGATGTGCATTCAGTAAGTAAGCAACATCTTGTGTCCTTCAGATATTTTTGTAGCCGGATTGATTCGATCCCCACACTAAGACCTGTGCAAATTCAGATCTTTAGAGTGGGGATCTTTTATTGGAATCAATCCGGCTATGAAAATATCCGAAGTGCACAGGCTGCTGCTTACTTCTGCTTTGGATCCTTATGAAGGATCCAAATGCACATCCCTATTGCCTACTCTATGTGAGATGTGGTTTCATGATGCATTTTGTCTCTCCAGTGGACCCTACTTGCTTTGTGAGCACATCTGAGCTTGTATAATATAAAACAGTGCAACTGTGATAAAACTACTACTTTGACATTTTTCCAAACTGCTATTTCTTCTGTTATGTGTGATCAGTCCACGGGTCATCATTACTTCTGGGATATTAGCTGCTCCCCTACAGGAAGTGCAAGAGGATTCACCCAGCAGAGTTGCTATATAGCTCCTCCCCTCTACGTCACCCCCAGTCATTCTCTTGCACCCAAAGACTAGATAGGAGGTGTGAGAGGACTATGGTGATTATACTTAGTTTTAGAACTTCAATCAAAAGTTTGTTATTTTACAATAGCACCGGAGCGTGTTATTACCTCTCTGGCAGAGTTTGAAGAAGAATCTACCAGAGTTTTTCTTATGATTTTAACCGGAGTAGTTAAGATCATATTGCTGTTTCTCGGCCATCTGAGGGAGGTAAAAGCTTCAGATCAGGGGACAGCGGGCAGTTGAATCTGCATTGAGGTATGTCGCAGTTGTTATTTTCTGAATGGAATTGATGAAAAAATCCTGCCATACCGTTATAATGAACATGTATGTATACTCTACACTTTAGTATTCTGGGGATGGTATTTCACCGGAATTACTCTGTAAAAGTACATTAAACCTTTTATTAGGTATTTTTCATGTTAAACGTTTTTGCTGGAATGTAGAATCGTTTGCATTAATGAGGTACTGAGTGAATAAGTATTTGGGCATTATTTTCCACTTGGCAGTTTGCTTGTGTTAATTATGACAGTTTCGTTTCTCTCTCACTGCTGTGTGTGAGAGGGAGGGGCCGTTTTTTGGCGCTCTTTGCTACGCATCAAAAATTTCCAGTCAGTTTTTCTGCATGATCCGGTTCATCTCTAACAGAACTCAGGGGTCTTCATACTTCTTTGAAGGGAGGTAGATTCTCTCAGCAGAGCTGTGAGACTTATATAGTGACTGTGATTTTAAACGTTGTTTAAAATTTAATTAGTGTTATTTTACTAATGGGAACAAACCTTTGCTAAAAAGTTGTGTTGTTTGTTAAGAGTGATGCTATAACTGTTTTTCAGTTCATTATTTCAACTGTCATTTAATCGTTTAGTGCTTCTTGAGGCACAGTACGTTTTTATTAAATAAAATTGTAACCGAGTTGCATGTTTATTGCTAGTGTGTTAAACATGTCTGATTCAGAGGAAGATACCTGTGTCATTTGTTCCAATGCCAAGGTGGAGCCCAATAGAAATTTATGTACTAACTGTATTGATGCTACCTTAAATAAAAGCCAATCTGTACAAATTGAACAAATTTCACCAAACAGCGAGGGGAGAGTTATGCCGACTAACTCGCCTCACGTGTCAGTACCTGCATCTCCCGCCCGGGAGGTGCGTGATATTATGGCGCCTAGTACATCTGGGCAGCCATTACAGATAACATTACAAGATATGGCTACTGTTATGACTGAAGTTTTGGCTAAATTACCAGAACTAAGAGGCAAGCGTGATCACTCTGGGGTGAGAACAGAGTGCGCTGATAATTCTAGGGCCATGTCTGATACTGCGTCACAGCTTGCAGAGCATGAGGACGGAGAGCTTCATTCTGTAGGTGACGGTTCTGATCCAAACAGATTGGATTCAGATATTTCAAATTTTAAATTTAAATTGGAAAACCTCCGTGTATTACTAGGGGAGGTTTTAGCAGCTCTCAACGATTGTAACGCTGTTGCAATACCAGAGAAAATGTGTAGGTTGGATAAATACTTTGCGGTACCGGCGAGTACTGACGTTTTTCCTATACCTAAGAGATTAACTGAAATTGTTACTAAGGAGTGGGATAGACCCGGTGTGCCGTTCTCACCCCCTCCAATATTTAGAAAGATGTTTCCAATAGACGCCACCACACGGGACTTATGGCAAACGGTCCCTAAGGTGGAGGGAGCAGTTTCTACTTTAGCTAAGCGTACCACTATCCCGGTGGAGGATAGCTGTGCTTTTTCAGATCCTATGGATAAAAAATTAGAGGGTTACCTTAAGAAAATGTTTATTCAACAAGGTTTTATATTACAACCCCTTGCATGCATCGCGCCGATCACGGCTGCGGCAGCATTTTGGATTGAGTCTCTGGAAGAGAACCTTAGTTCAGCTACGCTGGACGACATTACGGACAGGCTTAGAGTCCTTAAACTAGCTAATTCATTCATTTCGGAGGCCGTAGTACATTTAACCAAACTTACGGCTAAGAATTCAGGATTCGCCATTCAGGCACGCAGAGCGCTGTGGCTAAAATCCTGGTCGGCTGATGTAACTTCTAAGTCCAAATTACTTAGTATACCTTTCAAGGGGCAGACTTTATTTGGGCCCGGTTTGAAAGAAATTATTGCTGACATTACAGGAGGTAAGGGCCACGCCCTACCTCAAGACAAAGCCAAAGCTAAGGCTAGACAGTCTAATTTTCGTCCCTTTCGGAATTTCAAAGCAGGAGCAGCGCCAACTTCCACTGCACCAAAACAGGGAGGAGCTGTTGCTCGTTACAGACAAGGCTGGAAGCCTAATCAGTCCTGGAACAAGGGCAAGCAGGCCAGTAACCCTGCTGCTGTCCCAAAGACAGCATGAACCGAGGGCCCCCGATCCGGGACCGGATCTAGTGGGGGGCAGACTCTCTCTCTTCGCCCGGGCTTGGGCAAGAGATGTCCAGGATCCCTGGGCGCTAGAGATCATATCTCAGGGATACCTTCTAGACTTCAAATCCTCTCCCCCAAGAGGGAGATTTCATCTGTCAAGGTTGTCAACAAACCAAATAAAGAAAGACGCGTTTCTACGCTGTGTACAAGATCTATTATTAATGGGAGTGATCCATCCGGTTCCGCGGTCGGAACAAGGACAAGGGTTTTACTCAAACCTATTTGTGGTTCCCAAAAAAGAGGGAACTTTCAGGCCAATCTTGGATTTAAAGATCCTAAACAAATTCCTAAGAGTTCCATCGTTCAAAATGGAAACTATTCGGACAATCTTACCCATGATCCAAGAGGGTCAGTACATGACCACAGTGGATTTAAAGGATGCTTACCTTCACATACCGATTCACAAAGATCATTACCGGTATCTAAGGTTTGCCTTCTTAAACAGGCATTACCAGTTTGTAGCCCTTCCATTCGGATTGGCTACGGCTCCAAGAATCTTTACAAAGGTTCTGGGTGCCCTTCTGGCGGTACTAAGACTGCGAGGAATTTCGGTAGCTCCGTACCTAGACGACATTCTGATACAAGCTTCAAGCTTTCAAACTACCAAGTCTCATACAGAGTTAGTTCTGGCATTTCTAAGGTCGCACGGATGGAAAGTGAACGAAAAGAAGAGTTCTCTCTTTCCTCTCACAAGAGTTCCATTCTTGGGGACTCTTATAGATTCTGTAGAAATGAAGATTTATCTGACAGAAGACAGATTAACAAAGCTTCTAAATGCATGCCGTGTCCTTCATTCCATTCAACTCCCGTCAGTAGCTCAATGCATGGAGGTGATCGGCTTAATGGTAGCTGCAATGGACATAGTTCCCTTTGCACGCCTACATCTCAGACCGCTGCAATTGTGCATGCTGAGTCAGTGGAATGGGGATTACTCAGATTTGTCCCCCACTCTGAATCTGGATCAAGAGACCAGAAACTCTCTTCTATGGTGGTTTTCTCGGCCACATCTGTCCAGGGGGATGCCGTTCAGCAGGCCGGACTGGACAATTGTAACAACAGACGCCAGCCTTCTAGGTTGGGGCGCTGTCTGGAATTCTCTGAAGGCTCAGGGACAATGGAGTCAGGAGGAAAGTCTCCTGCCAATAAACATTCTGGAATTGAGAGCAGTTCTCAATGCCCTTCTAGCTTGGCCCCAGTTAAAGACTCGGGGGTTCATCAGGTTTCAGTCGGACAACATCACGGCTGTAGCTTACATCAACCATCAAGGAGGGACAAGAAGCTCCCTAGCAATGATAGAAGTATCAAAGATAATTCGCTGGGCAGAGTCTCACTCTTGCCATCTGTCAGCAATCCACATCCCGGGAGTGGAGAACTGGGAGGCGGATTTCTTGAGTCGCCAGACTCTTCATCCGGGGGAGTGGGAACTTCATCCGGAGGTCTTTGCCCAAATACTTCAACGTTGGGGCAAACCAGAGATAGATCTCATGGCGTCTCGCCAGAACGCCAAACTTCCTCGCTACGGATCCAGATCCAGGGATCCGGGAGCGGTTCTGATAGATGCTTTGACAGCACCTTGGAACTTCAGGATGGCTTATGTGTTTCCACCCTTCCCGCTGCTTCCTCGATTGATTGCCAAAATCAAACAGGAGAAAGCATCAGTGATTCTAATAGCGCCTGCATGGCCGCGCAGGACTTGGTATGCAGATCTAGTGGACATGTCATCCTGTCCGCCTTGGTCTCTACCTCTAAGACAGGACCTTCTGATTCAGGGTCCATTCAAACATCAAAGTCTAACTTCTCTGAAGCTGACTGCTTGGAAATTGAACGCTTGATTTTATCAAAACGTGGTTTTTCTGAGTCGGTTATTGATACCCTGATACAGGCTAGGAAGCCTGTTACCAGAAAGATTTACCATAAAATATGGCGTAAATACCTATACTGGTGTGAATCCAAAGATTACTCCTGGAGTAAGGTTAGGATTCCAAGGATATTGTCTTTTCTACAAGAAGGTTTAGAAAAGGGTTTATCGGCTAGCTCATTAAAGGGACAGATTTCAGCTCTGTCCATCTTGTTTCACAGGCGTCTGTCAGAAAATTCAGACATCCAAGCCTTTTGTCAGGCTTTAACTAGGATCAAGCCTGTGTTTAAAACTGTTGCTCCGCCATGGAGTTTAAACTTAGTTCTTAACGTTTTACAGGGTGTTCCGTTTGAACCCCTTCATTCCATTGATATAAAATTGTTATCTTGGAAAGTTCTATTTTTAATGGCTATTTCCTCGGCTCGAAGAGTCTCTGAGTTATCAGCCCTACATTGTGATTCTCCTTATCTGATCTTTCACTCAGACAAGGTAGTTCTGCGTACTAAACCTGGGTTCTTACCTAAGGTAGTCACTAACAGGAATATCAATCAAGAGATTGTTGTTCCATCCTTGTGTCCAAATCCTTCTTCAAAGAAGGAACGTCTTCTACACAATCTGGATGTAGTTCGTGCCCTCAAGTTCTACTTGCAGGCAACTAAAGATTTTCGCCAAACTTCTTCCCTGTTTGTCGTTTATTCTGGACAGAGGAGAGGTCAAAAAGCTTCGGCTACCTCTCTCTCTTTTTGGCTTCGTAGCTTAATACGTTTAGCCTATGAGACTGCTGGACAGCAGCCTCCTGAAAGAATTACAGCTCATTCCACTAGAGCTGTGGCTTCCACTTGGGCCTTTAAGAATGAGGCCTCTGTTGAACAGATTTGCAAGGCTGCAACTTGGTCTTCGCTTCATACTTTTTCCAAATTTTACAAATTTGACACTTTTGCTTCTTCGGAGGCTATTTTTGGGAGAAAGGTTCTTCAGGCAGTGGTTCCTTCTGTATAATGAGCCTGCCTATCCCTCCCGTCATCCGTGTACTTTTGCTTTGGTATTGGTATCCCAGAAGTAATGATGACCCGTGGACTGATCACACATAACAGAAGAAAACATAATTTATGCTTACCTGATAAATTCCTTTCTTCTGTTGTGTGATCAGTCCACGGCCCGCCCTGTTTTTAAGGCAGGTGCATATTTTTTAAATTATAATTCAGTCACCACTACACCCTTGGTTTCTCCTTTCTCGTTGGTCTTTGGTCGAATGACTGGAGGTGACGTAGAGGGGAGGAGCTATATAGCAACTCTGCTGGGTGAATCCTCTTGCACTTCCTGTAGGGGAGCAGCTAATATCCCAGAAGTAATGATGACCCGTGGACTGATCACACAACAGAAGAAAGGAATTTATCAGGTAAGCATAAATTATGTTTTTTAAGACATTTCTATAATATCTAAATATTTCACACATAATTCCAGTAAATCTAGTAATAGGAACATAAAGACTAACATAAAGGCTAACAGTGAGATGTATGTACATACCTTTTATCTGTATTTGGTAATGAAGCTTTTTCTTCTTACCTTACCTTTATAATTTACTTGTAAGAATACCTCCATCAGAAATATTTGTTCCTCCTAGATTCCAACTTTACTTGTCTTGTCTGTCATGATAAGAATAGGTAACTTAATTAGATTAGCTATCACCCTACCTACATACCTACTTACCTACCTAGCTCTATACTTGAGGGGGAATAGCATCATATGGCAACATGTAAAAGAAGTAGAAAGTGATTTGCAAATACAGATAAAAGGAGGAAATAATGATGGAAAAGATATAGAAATAGAAGACAAGGGATATCAGATGCTTAAAGAGACATCTATCCCCATATGGTGTTATTCTATGTTTTATATGTAAAATGTGTGTATCTGCATGTGCCTAGGTGTTGATTAATTAACATTTGACTAAGCAAATAAATCTCACATCCCTTTATATTAATGCTACGTTTGTTAAGAAATACCTTGTACTTCATCTGCTTTAAAGTTGGCTATGTCCTACAAGCTGTAGCATGAGGTTAAACCTTGCTCTGAGCTGAAGACTCTGCTTGGTCTGTTTTACAGAAGGAGAGATAGGACAATTACAGCATGATCTGCAATCTATGACATCACACTGGTGAAGCTTTCTGTTGCCTAGAGACAAGTCTACTTATTTTGCTACAACAAGAAAGGTTTGCTTCATTAAATAATCAAAGGAGGGGTACATCCTATAATATAAAAGGCCAAGTGTGTTTGTCCGAAGCTGTCATGCACAGTAGAGACAGCACAAGGACAAACACACCTGGCATTTGAGTCCTACTCTCTAGCTGATCTGTGGCAGAAGTGAGCAGACGGCATAGCTGGCACGAAGGGGGCCTGACCGTGGTGTGAATGGCTGTGAAGGGGGCGTGACCGGGCATGAAGGGGGCATGGCCGGGCGCAGTCGCCAGATAGAGAGGGGGGAGAGATTGAGAGGGGGAAGAGATCGAGAGGGGGGAGAGATCGAGAGAGAGAGGAGGGGAGAGAGAGAGGAGAGGGAGAGAGAGAAGAGAGGGGGGAGAGAGAGGAGGGGGGGGAGAGAGAGGAGGGGGGAGAGGAGGGGGGGGAGGAGAAGGGGGGAGAGAGAGAGGAGGGGGGAGAGGAGAGGGGGGAGAGAAGAGGGAGAGAGAGAGAGAGAGAGAGAGAGAGAGGAGAAGGGGGAGAGAGAGAGGAGAGGGGGGGGAGAGAGAGGAGGGGGGAGGAGAAGGGGGAGAGAGAGAGGAGGGGGGGAGAGGAGAGGGGGGAGAGAGAGAGAGGAGAAGGGGGAGAAAGAGAGGAGAGGGGGGAGAGAGAGGAGGGGGGAGAGAGAGAGGATAGGGGGGGGAGAGAGGAGAGGGGGAGAGAGAGAGGGGGGGGAGAGAGAGCTCAAAAGAGAGGGGGGGGGAGAGAGTGCAAAAGTGATGGGGGAGAGAGCGCAAAAGAGAGGGGGGGAGTGCAAAGAGAGGGAGGGAGAGAGCGCAAAAGAGAGGGGGAGAGAGAGCGCAAAAGAGAGGGGGAGAAAGAGAGCACAAAAGAGAGGGGGGATAGAGCGCAAAAGAGATGGGGGAGAGAGAGTGCGTAAAAGAGATGGGGGAGAGAGCGCAAAAAAGATGGGGGAGAGAGAGAGTGCAAAAGAGAGGGGGAGAGAGAGCACAAAAGAGAGGGCGAAGAGAGAGAGCTCAAAAGAGAGGGGGAGAGAGAGAGAGCAAAAGAGAGGGGGGACGAGAGAGAGAGCAAAAGAGAGGGGGAGGGAGAGAGCGCAAGGGGTGGGACCGCTGTACTGCAAATAAGAGAGGGGGAGAGAGAGAGCACAAAAGAGAGGGGGGAGAGAGAGAGAGAGAGAGAGGGAGAGAGAGGAGGGGAGAAAGAGAGCAGAGGGGGAGAGACAGAGGAGGAGGAGGGGAGAGAGAGAGGGGAGGGAGATAGAGAGGGGGGAGAGAGAGAGCTCAAAAGAGAGGGGAGAGAGAGCGCAAAAGAGATGGGGAGAGAGAGAGCTCAAAAGAGAGAGCGCAAAAGTGATGGGGGAGAGAGAACAAAAGCGAGGGGGAGAGAGAGAGTGCAAAAGAGAGGGGGAGAGAGAGAGGGGGGAGGGAGAGAGAGAGAGAGAGAGAGAGGAGGGGAGAAAGAGAGCAGAGGGGGGAGAGAGAGAGGAGGAGGAGGGGAGAGAGAGAGGGGAGGGAGAGAGAGAGGGGGAGAGAGAGGGGGGGAGAGAGAGGGGGGAGAGAGAGAGCTCAAAAGAGAGGGGGAGAGAGAGCGCAAAAGAGATGGGGAGAGAGAGAGAGCTCAAAAGAGAGAGCGCAAAAGTGATGGGGGGAGAGAGAGCGTAAAAGATTGGGAGAGAGAGAGAGTGTAAAAGAGAGGGGGAGAAAGAGAGTGCAAAAGAGAGGGGGGGAGAGAGCGCAAAAGAGATGGGGGAGAGAGAGTGCATAAAAGAGAAGGGGGAGAGAGAGAGCGCAAAAAATATGGAGGAGATAGAGAGCGCAAAAGCGAGGGGGAGAGAGAGCGCAAAAGAGAGGGTGGAGAGAGAGCGCAAAAGAGAGGGCGAAGAGAGAGAGCTCAAAAGAGAGGGGGGAGAGAGAGAGCTCAAAAGATAGGGAGAGAGAGAGCAAAAGAGAGGGGGGAGAGAGAGAGAGCAAAAGAGAGGGGGAGGGAGAGAGCTCAAGGGGTGGGACCGCTGTACTGCAAAAAATGGCCCGTGTGAACGGGCTTTAGGACTAGTTTAATTATAAAAGGGAAAATATCAAGAAAATAAAAGCAAGTTTAAAGGAAAAAAATTACAATAAATCTATGGAAAACAAAATATATGGAAAAATGATGATTTGCCTATCTATATATAAGGCAATATGATAATCTTTTTTTAAATGTGTAGATGCTTCTCTTACTTGAGAGGTTGTTCTGCAAGTAATTCATTAATCAATGGCACATACCTAAAAACTAGGTATGTGCAAAATTATTTATTTAGATATTCTTTTGTCAAACAAATCCCAAATATTTATATGCAATATATATGCAAGTAGCAGCATTCGGCTATTTTTGGTGCTAGAGATATTAGTGTTAAAGTGCAACACTCAAAAATCTGGATTTGCACCTTTAGTGAACTCTGTATTTCACACTGAATTCCTATCAATGTGTAATGATGGCTGAGAAATTAGAATACAATATGGCTAAAACTGTATCCCTAATCTATATTATAATCACGTTTGTAACGCATCCGTCACCATCGCCAGTTGCGCACGCATCCTCAAAAGAATGTTGGCTGCGCAAGGCAGCCAAAAGAAAGTTGGCTGCGCATTCAGCCAAAAAAATCCACCTAGATGCAGCATAGGCCAACTCAAAGCCTTAAAAAAAAAAACATGCAACCGCCTGCATCAAATAACTAAAAAACACGTAACCGCCCACACAACGTATAACAAAAAAACCCTAACCTCCCGCACAAAGTATTAGCAAACACCTAAACCGTCAAACCCTACATCGTAAAATAATAAAGTTATTAACCCCTAATTCACAAATAACATAATTAAAATATTAACCCCTAAACCACCAACCCCCCACATCGCAATAAAACTATTTAACCTATTAACTCTTAAACCGCTAACCCCCACATTGCAATAAACCTAATTAACCTATTAAGTACTAAACCACCAAACCCCCCACAACGCAAATGACTAATTACCTAACACCCCCTAAATGAATGCCAATTACTACTAAATTACAAATAAAATTAAAAAAGCTAACATTAAATTACAAAAAATAAAAAAGTCTAACATTACAGAAAAAAATAAACAAAATTATCCAAAATATTTTTTTATAAAAAAGCCCCCCCAAAATAAAAACACCCCCTAATCTTAACTACCAATAGCCCCTAAAAGGGCCTTTGTAGGGCATTGCCCTAAGTTAAACAGCTCTTTTATCCCTAACAGTAAAAATACCCACTCACCTAACCCCCAAAAATAAAAAAACCTAACATTAAAAAACTAAACTATCCATTGCCCCTAAAGGGTCAATTGTATGGGCATTACCCTTAAAAGGGCATTCATCTCTTTTACTTCTCTTAAAAGGGCAATCAGCTCTTTTTCAAGCCCCCCAAAAAACACCCCAAAATTTAAAATAAAAAATATCCTAAACCTAAGCCCCAAATAGGTACTCACTGTTCCTGAAGTCCGGCAGAGAAGGTCTTCTTCCAGATGGATCCTTCATCTTCTATCTTCATCTGGAGTGAAGGCGGATTTGCACTTTTAGTGAACTCTGTATTTCACACTTAATTTCTATCAATGTGTAATGATGGCTGAGAAATTAGAATATGATATGGTTAAAACTGTATCCCTAATCTATACTATAATCGCGTTTGTAACATTGCAAAACAATAAAGTTATTAACCCCTAATCCATAAATAACATAATTAAAATATTAACCCCTAATCCGCAAAACCCCCACATCGCAATAAACCTATTTAACCTATTAACTCCTAAACCGCCAACCCCCTACATTGCAATCAACTTAATTAACCTATTAACCCCTAAACCACCAAACCCCCACATCGCAATAACCCTAATTAACCTATTAACCCCTAAAATGCTAAACCTCCACATCGCAATAACCCTAATTAATATATTAAGTCCTATACCACCAACCCCAACAACGCAAATAACTAATTTAATTACTAAGCCCCCTTACCTAACACCCCCTATATTAACCCCAATTACTACTAAATTACAATTAAAATTAAAAAAAAATAACATGCAACCGCCTGCATCAAATAACTAAAAAACACGTAACCGCCCGCACAACGTATAACAAAAATACCCTAACCTCCTGCACAAAGTATTAGCAAACACCTAAACCGTCAAACCCTACATCGTAAAATAATAAAGTTATTAACCCCTAATTCACAAATAACATAATTAAAATATTAACCCCTAAACCACCAACCCCCCACATCGCAATAAAACTATTTAACCTATTAACTCTTAAACCACTAACCCCCACATTGCAATAAACCTAATTAACCTATTAACTCCTAAACCGCCAAACCCCCCACAACGCAAATGACTAATTACCTAACACCCCCTAAATGAATGCCAATTACTACTAAATTACAAAGAAAATTAAAAAAGCTAACATTAAATTACAAAAAATAAAAAAGTCTAACATTACAGAAAAAAATAAACAAAATTATCCAAAATATTTTTTTATAAAAAAGCCCCCCCAAAATAAAAACACCCCCTAATCTTAACTACCAATAGCCCCTAAAAGGGCCTTTGTAGGGCATTGCCCTAAGTTAAACAGCTCTTTTATCCCTAACAGTAAAAATACCCACTCACCTAACCCCCAAAAATAAAAAAACCTAACATTAAAAAACTAAACTATCCATTGCCCCTAAAGGGTCAATTGTATGGGCATTACCCTTAAAAGGGCATTCATCTCTTTTACTTCTCTTAAAAGGGCAATCAGCTCTTTTTCAAGCCCCCCAAAAAACACCCCAAAATTTAAAATAAAAAATATCCTAAACCTAAGCCCCAAATAGGTACTCACTGTTCCTGAAGTCCGGCAGAGAAGGTCTTCTTCCAGATGGATCCTTCATCTTCTATCTTCATCTGGAGTGAAGGCGGATTTGCACTTTTAGTGAACTCTGTATTTCACACTTAATTTCTATCAATGTGTAATGATGGCTGAGAAATTAGAATATGATATGGTTAAAACTGTATCCCTAATCTATACTATAATCGCGTTTGTAACATTGCAAAACAATAAAGTTATTAACCCCTAATCCATAAATAACATAATTAAAATATTAACCCCTAATCCGCAAAACCCCCACATCGCAATAAACCTATTTAACCTATTAACTCCTAAACCGCCAACCCCCTACATTGCAATCAACTTAATTAACCTATTAACCCCTAAACCACCAAACCCCCACATCGCAATAACCCTAATTAACCTATTAACCCCTAAAATGCTAAACCTCCACATCACAATAACCCTAATTAATATATTAAGTCCTATACCACCAACCCCAACAATGCAAATAACTAATTTAATTACTAAGCCCCCTTACCTAACACCCCCTATATTAACCCCAATTACTACTAAATTACAATTAAAATTAAAAAAAAATAACATTAAATACAAAAAATAAAAAGGCTAACATTACAGAAAAAATAAACAAAATGATCAAAAATAAAAAAAATTATACCTAATCCCTATGGCCTAGATTTGGAGTTTTGTCGGTAACGACCCGAAAAACTAACGCCGGCTTTTTTCTGGCCGCACCATAAAAATAACTCTGGTATCGAGAGTCCACATAAAGGCTGCGTTAGGCTCGAAAAAAGGAGCGTAGAGCATTTTTAACGCAGCTTCAACTCTCGATACCAGAGTTGCTTACGGACGCGGCCAGCCTCAAAAACGTGCTCGTGCACGATTCCCCCATAGGAAACAATGGGGCTGTTTGAGCTGAAAAAAAAAACAAACACCTGCAAAAAAGCCGCGTTCAGCTCCTAACGCAGCCCCATTGTTTGCTATGCGGTAACCCTTCCTACGTCTGCACTTAACACTCTAACATGTACCCCGAGTCTAAACACCCCTAACCTTACACTTATTAACCCCTAATCTGCCGCCCCCGCTATCGCTGAACCCTGCATATTATTATTAACCCCTAATCTGCCGCTCCGTAAACCGCCGCTACTTACATTATCCCTATGTACCCCTAATCTGCTGCCCCTAACACCGCCGACCCCTATATTATATTTATTAACCCCTAATCTGCCCCCCACAACGTCGCCTCCACCTGCCTACACTTATTAACCCCTAATCTGCCGACCGGACCTGAGCGCTACTATAATAAAGTTATTAACCCCTAATCCGCCTCACTAACCCTATCATAAATAGTATTAACCCCTAATCTGCCCTCCCTAACATCGCCGACACCTAACTTCAATTATTAACCCCTAATCTGCCGACCGAATCTCGCCGCTATTCTAATAAATGTATTAACCCCTAAAGCTAAGTCTAACCCTAATACTAACACCCCCCTAAGTTAAATATAATTTAAATCTAACGAAATTAATTAACTCTTATTAAATAAATTATTCCTATTTAAAGCTAAATACTTACCTGTAAAATAAATCCTAATATAGCTACAATATAAATTATAATTATATTATAGCTATTTTAGGATTTATATTTATTTTACAGGTAACTTTGTATTTATTTTAACCAGGTACAATAGCTATTAAATAGTTAAGAACTATTTAATAGCTAAAATAGTTAAAATAATTACAAATTTACCTGTAAAAGAAATCCTAACCTAAGTTACAAATAAACCTAACACTAGACTATCAATAAATTAATTAAATAAACTACCTACAATTACCTACAATTAACCTAACACTACACTATCAATAAATTAATTAAATACAATTGCTACAAATAAATACAATTAAATAAACTAGCTAAAGCACAAAAAATAAAAAAGAACTAAGTTACAAAAAATAAAAAAATATTTACAAACATAAGAAAAATATTACAATTTTAAACTAATTACACCTACTCTAAGCCCCCTAATAAAATAACAAAGCCCCCCAAAATAAAAAAATGCCCTACCCTATTCTAAATTACTAAAGTTCAAAGCTCTTTTACCTTACCAGCCCTGAACAGGGCCCTTTGCGGGGCATGCCCCAAGAAATTCAGCTCTTTTGCCTGTAAAAAAAAAACATACAATACCCCCCAACATTACAACCCACCACCCACATACCCCTAATCTAACCCAAACCCCCCTTAAATAAACCTAACACTAAGCCCCTGAAGATCATCCTACCTTGTCTTCACCATACCAGGTTCAACGATCGGTCCAGAAGAGCTCCTCCGATGTCCTGATCCAAGCCCAAGCGGGGGGCTGAAGAGGTCCATGATCCGGCTGAAGTCTTCATCCAAGCGGGCCAGAAGAGGTCTTCCATCCGATTGAAGTCTTCATCCAAGCGGCATCCATCCGGAGCGAAGCGGCAGCATCCTGAAGACCTCCACCGCGGAACATCCATCCTGGCCGACGACTGAACGACGAATGACGGTTCCTTTAAATGACGTCATCCAAGATGGCATCCCTCGAATTCCGATTGGCTGATAGGATTCTATCAGCCAATCGGAATTAAGGTAGGAATATTCTGATTGGCTGATGGAATCAGCCAATCAGAATCAAGTTCAATCCGATTGGCTGATCCAATCAGCCAATCAGATTGAGCTCGCATTCTATTGGCTGATCGGAACAGCCAATAGAATGCGAGCTCAATCTGA
Source organism: Bombina bombina (assembly GCF_027579735.1). Lineage (NCBI taxonomy): Eukaryota > Metazoa > Chordata > Amphibia > Anura > Bombinatoridae > Bombina > Bombina bombina. Next base: position 686,314,080 of record NC_069499.1, read on the forward strand.
TTGGCTGATTGGATCAGCCAATCGGATTGAACTTGATTCTGATTGGCTGATTCCATCAGCCAATCAGAATATTCCTACCTTAATTCCGATTGGCTGATAGAATCCTTTCAGCCAATCGGAATTCGAGGGACGCCATCTTGGATGACATCATTTAAAGGAACCGTCATTCGTCGTTCAGTCGTCGGCCAGGATGGATGTTCCGCGGTGGAGGTCTTCAGGATGCTGCCGCTTCGCTCCGGATGGATGCCGCTTGGATGAAGACTTCAGCCGGATCATGGACCTCTTCAGCTCCCGCTTGGATGAAGACTTCAGCCGGATCATGGACCTCTTCAGCCCCCCGCTTGGGCTTGGATCAGGACATCGGAGGAGCTCTTCTGGACCGATCGGTGAACCTGGTATGGTGAAGACAAGATAGGATGATCTTCAGGGGCTTAGTGTTAGGTTTATTTAAGGGGGGTTTGGGTTAGATTAGGGGTATGTGGGTGGTGGGTTGTAATGTTGGGGGGGGTATTGTATGGGTTTTTTTTACAGGCAAAAGAGCTAAATTTCTTGGGGCATGCCCCGCAAAGGGCCCTGTTCAGGGCTGGTAAGGTAAAAGAGCTTTGAACTTTAGTAATTTAGAATAGGGTAGGGCTTTGTTATTTTATTAGGGGGATTAGAGTAGGTGTAATTAGTTTAAAATTGTTGTAATTTTTTTCTTATGTTTGTAAATATTTTTTTATTTTTTGTAACTTAGTTCTTTTTTATTTTTTGTACTTTAGCTAGTTTATTTAATTGTATTTATTTGTAGCAATTGTATTTAATTAATTTATTGATAGTGTAGTGTTAGGTTAATTGTAGGTAATTGTAGGTAGTTTATTTAATTAATTTATTGATAGTCTAGGTTTATTTGTACTTTAGGTTAGGATTTCTTTTACAGGTAAATTTGTAATTATTTTAACTATTTTAGCTATTAAATAGTTCTTAACTATTTAATAGCTATTGTACCTGGTTAAAATAAATGCAAAGTTACCTGTAAAATAAATATAAATCCTAAAATAGCTATAATATAATTATAATTTATATTGTAGCTATATTAGGATTTATTTTACAGGTAAGTATTTAGCTTTAAATTGGAATAATTTATTTAATAAGAGTTAATTAATTTCGTTAGATTTAAATTATATTTAACTTAGGGGGGTGTTAGTATTAGGGGTAAGACTTAGCTTTAGGGGTTAATACATTTATTAGAATAGCGGCGAGATTCGGTCGGCAGATTAGGGGTTAATAATTGAAGTTAGGTGTCGGCGATGTTAGGGAGGGCAGATTAGGGGTTAATACTATTTATTATAGGGTTAGTGAGGCAGATTAGGGGTTAATAACTTTATTATAGTAGCGCTCAGGTCCGGTCGGCAGATTAGGGGTTAATAAGTGTAGGCAGGTGGAGGCGACGTTGTGGGGGGCAGATTAGGGGTTAATAAATATAATATAGGGGTCGGCGGTGTTAGGGGCAGCAGATTAGGGGTACATAAGGATAACGTAGGTGGCGGCGCTTTGCGGTCGGCAGATTAGGGGTTAATAAGTGTAGGCAGGTGGAGGCGACGTTGAGGGGGGCAGATTAGGGGTTAATAAATATAATACAGGGGTCGGCGGTGTTAGGGGCAGCAGATTAGGGGTACATAAGGATAACGTAGGTGGCGGTCGGCAGATTAGGGGTTAAAAATTTTTTTCGAGTGTCGGCGATGTGGGGGGACCTCGGTTTAGGGGTACATAGGTAGTTTATGGGTGTTAGTGTACTTTAGAGCACAGTAGTTAAGAGCTTTATAAACCGGCGTTAGCCCAGAAAGCTCTTAACTACTGACTTTTTTCCTGCGGCTGGAGTTTTGTCGTTAGATGTCTAACGCTCACTTCAGAAACGACTCTAAATACCGGAGTTAGAAAAATCCCATTGAAAAGATAGGATACGCAATTTACGTAAGGGGATCTGCGGTATGGAAAAGTCGCGGCTGGAAAGTGAGCGTTAGACCCTATTTTGAGTGACTCCAAATACCGGCGGTAGCCTAAAACCAGCGTTAGGAGCCTCTAACGCTGGTTTTCACGGCTAACGCCAAACTCTAAATCTAGGCCTATGAAAAGAAAAAAAAAACTTAAAATAGAAACACCCCCTAATCTAAACTACCAATAGCCCTTAAAATGGCCTTTTGTAGGGCATTGCCCTAAGTTAAACAGCTCTTTTACCTCTAAAAAATACTAAGTCCCCCTAACAGTAAAAAAACTCCACCCACCTAACCCCCCAAAATAAAAAATCTAACACTAAAAAAAACTAAACTACCCGTTGCCCCTAAAGGGGCATTTGTATTGGCATTGCCCTTAAAAGGGCATTCAGCGCTTTTACTGTCCTTAAAAGGGCAAACAGCTGTTTTTCAAGCCCAAAAAAAAACCCTAATCTAAAAAATAAAATACCCCAAAAATAAAAATAAAAAAAAAGCCTAAACCTAAGCCCCAAATAGGTACTCACTGTTCCTGAAGTCCGGTGGAGAAGGTCTTCTTCCAGACGGATCCATCATCTTCTATCTTCATCCAGAGTGAAGGCGGCTTTGAGCGGAGGAGCGGAGCTGTGTTCCTGATGCTTGGATCCTCAACGGTGGCAGTCCTCGGCGGCGTGGAGGCTCCTCTTCATGCGATCGTCCGTCGCACACTGAAGATTCAAAGCAAGGTACCCCATATTTATTGGGGTACCTTGCATTCCTATTGGCTGAAATTTTGAAATCAGCCAACAGGATGAGAGCTACTGAAATCTTATTGGCTGATGAACAGCCAATATGATTCCAGTAGCTCTAATCCTATTGGCTGTTTAGGAAAAAGAGCTGTTTAACTTAGGGCAATCCCCTACAAAAGGCCCTTTTAAGGGCTATTGGTAGACTAGTATTAGATTAGGGTTTTTTTATTTTGGGGGGATTTTTTATTTTTATAGGGGTATTAGTTTAGGTTTACATTTCTTATTTTGGATAGCTTTGTTTATTGTTTTCTGTAATTTTACTTTTTTTTATTTTTTTGTAACTTTAACTTGGGGTTTGTATTTTTTATACATGAGCCCTCTGGGCAGTGGATAATATGTCTCTTTGTCAGTTGTTTGAGTGATTCCTTCATTTAATGACAAAATACAAAAAAGCCCATCCAACTCAGTTAATGTTTTTAAGTAGGGCTATCAAATCATACTGGTTTAAGTCATCTATCTGCTAACTAATTAAATGGCTTGATAAAAAGCTTTAAATATTGTATGGCTTTCACATCAAGTTAGAAGAAAGCAATAATAATATCTAGACCAAGGAGTTTTTTGATGCTTTATTATAAGTGTTACACTTAAGTTATTTGTACCTCTATGTAAAAATAAAATTGTGCATTAACTGTGGAGGCCTGTGTTTATCTCATAAATAATACACAAGCCTGAAAATAATATTCAGTATTGTGACAAGTTGAAGTAACATTGTCAGAGCATTGGTTGTGGTTTTGATTTGATTAAAATGAGTTGAGTTCTTGTTAAAATAGTTAATATGTATTTTTTTCCTCACCTATTTGCTGATAGACTCCTTGTACTGCTTGCTCCTGCGCTGCTTTGTCTATCTGGCTGAAAAGATTTGACAGCCACAGCATCATCAGCAATCTATGACATCACACTGGTGAAGCTTCCTGTTGCCTAGAAACAGGTGTAGCTACTCTGCTGCAGCATGTTAGGCTGACATTACAATGGTGATGATAATGAAACTTTATGTTACATCAGATAGGCCTCTTTGCTGCCTCAAGTTAGTTTGAATCATTAATGTAGGGACAAATGTAATGTGAAAATGATGTGAAGGAATTAAAAGAAAACTGATCTATAGTTCAATATCAAAATCATAAAATACAACACAAGATTAGAAAATAGATGTGAGGGGTAGAGAGGGCCACATAGGGTAGGAAAAGAGAGAAAATGTAGTAATAAAAATGACTATAGAAGTAGTATAGAGTAGTTTTTAAACTCTTAAACAGTAGCTGTGTAAGCCATTTTCTTGCTCTGACTGAATTCTTGCTACACCAGGGTTTGCTATCAGTTCTGGGGGTACCACAAAGGGGAGGCCTAAGCCTGTGACTAAAAGACTATGAAGGGAGAGTTAGGGGTTAAAAGTGATAGGGAGTAACTAACTGTCAGTGATACCTGTAATACAGTCTGTCTTTCATATTCCTGCTAGGAACTCACTCTAATGTTGTTTATATTTTGCATTGCAGGGATGGAGCAAGTGAAATTTTTGTAAAATATGCAAATTAGTTGTAGAACATTGGTTATTCTCTTTATTGTGAATTTAAAGGAACAGTGTTCCCTAATTTGTTCTCCCCTTTAATTTGTACTCAATGATCCATTTTATATGTTGGAGGTGTTAAATTATTTACAAATAGCTTTTTACTATTATTTCAGCATTTTAAATAACTGTTTTTGCCTGTGGTATCCCTACTTATACTGAAAGTTTCTATACTTAAAGGGACATTGTACACTAGATTTGTCTTTGCATAATTGTCTTGTAGATGATCCATTTATATAGCCCATCTGGAAGTATTTTTATAAAAATATAGAGTTTTGCTTATTTTTTAAGAACATTGTGCTGATTTTTAGACTCTTACCCAAGCCCCACAGTGCCATATTTATACATGCATTTATAGACTCTGCAGGCTCCTGTTTAGGATCTCTGTCTTTTCATATGCAGGGAAGGGGGGAGGGCTGGACTGCGACCAAAAATAGGCCCGTGCATTTTAAAGGGACAGTTTACTCAAAAATGTTCTCCCCTTTAATTTGTTCCCAATGATCCACTTAACCTGCTGGAGTGTATTAAATTGTTTACAAGTAGCTCCTTTACCCTTATATTGGCATTTGAAATAGTTGATTTAGCATGCGGTATCCCCACCTATTCTGTAAATTTGTGGCCGCAGGTCCAATCTATAGATAAGCTTTGTAAACACAGCCAGCAGAAGAAATTACACTCCCAGTGGGATATAGCAGAGATAAGGTAATAAAATGTTGATTTTTCATTGTTCTCTACAAGTATTGGTGATTGTTTTATGGACAGATATAAGATAAAGAAGCAGGTATATGTACACAATGTGATACAGTAATGAGATCTTATTATATCTACAAGCTCAACACATTGTATTAGGTTGTGGCTTCAAAACCCCAAATAAGAGTTTTAATATATACAAATAAACCTTAAAAAGCTAATTTTCATAAATGTTTTACTCTGCAGTTGGTAAAAAAGCAATTGTAAACAAATTAAGGGAAAAACTATTTTACAGTATACTGTCCCTTTAAGGCAAAGCAGCCCCCCCCTAACCCCCACACCATTTGTTATCTAAACATATACAAAACATGACAAGTATAATGTACTTATTTAAAGGGACAGTCTACTCCAGAATTGTTATTGTTTAAAAAGATAGATGATCCTTTTATAACCCATTCCCTGTTTTGCATAAGAAAACATAACACTCTGTGTTCCGGTTTTCCACATGTCTACACCTCGGACTTATCCTGACTGGTATACCATGTTACATTGCCCCCAGAACAGTTGAAATCCACCAAATTGTTAGATTAAGCAAGTGCTGCTCATTCATGTTCTCAGTTAACATACACGTCTTCATTTCCTTTGCTCAAATTGAGAGCTCTAATTTTACATAAGTCTGTTCTTGCTCTTTTTAAAAAAAAAAAAAAAAAAAACGTATTAAAGGGCTCTACACTGAGCCATCGCCATCATAAACTGCATGTTTAAATTATAGCACCTCCATGTCTATAACTTTAAGGGCCAAGCTCACTGTGTCATTTTGTGTATGGTCAAGTGAATTTCCTACTGCACTAGCTTCCTAAGAGTATAATTAACTGTTTGTCTCACTAACATATACAGAACTGTTTTATTAGGTTTTTTGTATATTTTTTTGTACTAACTCAGTTTTTCCTGTACTATCTTAGCTATGTGCAATCATTCTCTTATTTTCATAGTATCCCACCCAAAGCTACAAGAGCTACCAGATCGTACTCATTCATTTGCTAGCCTGAATAGGAATGTGCGCAATGTTTTTTCTTAGTCTAATGTCTAAGCATACGCCCTAGCGCTGTTAATTGTATATATATTTAGGTTTCATGCTCTCAGATATAGTATAATCAAATAAGCTCATGATGATACCGATCACCTTAGTATATATGCAGTTAGCTTCTCCTCTAGATATAAGTGATGCGGCCCTTAATGCTGCTCTCTTTGTTACTGCACTATATAAAACTAGCTGTGGTTTAAGACCACTAGTAGAGCAGTTTTGATAGTTATTTCTACTTTACTTATCACAGTTAATGGAATGTTAATATTTCCATACTTTAATTTGCTCATTACATGCTCTGTTGGTGACAACTACAGCTGGTTACTAGTAGAAATCTCTTGTATGTGATTAATATATGCCTAGTGGTGTATAACTTATAATATTAGATGGAGATTGATATTATTAAGATTGACGATCCACTGAGTTGAAACAGTAATTAGTATTCTTTGGAACAGTTACTATACCAGTTATGTTTATAATGTTTTTTCTATTAATGAGTCCTATATTCATAAGTGGTATCATATTTAATAAGGCGAATGGCAGAAGTGTGACTCCTCTATGTGTCTTGACTATTACCTGAAATGTGCATAGGATATTGTGTAGGGTTACAGACATAACTCATATCAAAAGGTTTACTTCTATAATGTGTTTTGTCTAATAGATAACGTTAAATAGCTGGTGGAATGCTCAGTGGCGTCACTAGGGGGTGCGGGGGTGCGGGCTGCACCTGGGTGACACCCTCCTTAAATTTTATTGAAATTCAAAGAAATACAATGTTGAGATGCATAGATTATTTTATTAGAGGCTGGCATTTGTGAACATTAGTGGGACTGGGGAAGTTGTAGACACACAATTTTTTTGCCCCTTGAGCCAGTGCTGCAATTTCAACAAATAGTTTTCCCGGCTGCTTTTGCTTGTTTGTACTTTGCTCCTCCCCTGCCCAATTTCACTATGAATGTTGTGGGTGTGCCGTGGGGCTAGCCTAAACCTACCTGCCTATCTGTGCTCACTGCTCAGTGACATGCGGCCCAGGGCTGTGCACTGACAGACTTGGAACAGAGTCAGAGAGCAGAATTTTCATAGTTTGCCTGCCTAAACCTTTTCTTCAGTGATTTATTTTAGAGTGCTCTGTTTATCTTTCATTTGATGTTCTGCTGAGCCAGGGAGCAGCTCTAGGCATGAGCTTCATAATTAATGCAGTGCAGTTTACATATTTTGTATGTGTGTGTCTGAGTTTTTGTGTGTCTCAGTGTTTTTGTGTGTGTGTTTTTGTGTGTGTGTCTGAGTGTGTTTCCGAGTGTTTGTGTGTGCATCTGAGTATGTTTTTAAGTGTGTCTGAGTGTTTGTATGTGTGTTTGCCTGTGTTTTTGTGTGTGTCTGCTTTAGGGTGACACCAACCCTAGTGACGCCACTGGGAATGCTAATACTTATATGTTCATATTTACTGTTAATCCTTCAAGAAAAAACCCAAATCCAGCATCAGTAGTAACCTCCTATTCATAATAGATACATGATCTCTGTGGAGCATTTATTAAGCTTGTTATCTATACAATAACCCATTTAGATAATGTCCACCTAATTTTGAGTCTCCCACCTATGATTTCATCTATGCTCCTACCCCCCCCCCCCCCATCCCTTAATATACTCTAGCAAGGTAAATTTTGGCTTAGAGTATTTTTCTGCAGTTTCCCTCGCAAAATACTGCAATAATACTATCCATTTAATTAAAACTGACAATAATATTATGTTCTATGATGCGTATTGAAATAGATCTACTTATAGATAGGTCCCTCAACTATAATTAAGACATGGCAATTTTGCTTTTCTTGCTGGTTTATGGCTTGGATTAGTTTAATGGCAGGATAGACTGGAGGATTGTTCATCAAATAATTTTACTAAGATATTGTATAAGTTATGCAGACTCACTAATTTAATGGCAGGCTACTTTATGCTCTCTTAAATTTTTGGCTGCCGATGGGTATAGGGACCATACTCATGTGGCAATAAGTATTTGCATACAATGCATCACAATACATGCCCTGGTATCTCTTATACCAACTCCTTATAACTATTGTTTTTTTAATGTCCGGTCCTCCCCATATCCTTGCCTTTATACAGGGAGTGCAGAATTATTAGGCAAATTAGTATTTTGACCACATCATCCTCTTTATGCATGTTGTCTTACTCCAAGCTGTATAGGCTTGAAAGCCTACTACCAATTAAGCATATTATGTGATGTGCATCTCTGTAATGAGAAGGGGTGTGGTCTAATGACATCAACACTTTATATCAGGTGTGCATAATTATTAGGCAACTTCCTTTCCTTTGGCAAAATGGGTCAAAAGAAGGACTTGACAGGCTCAGAAAAGTCAAAAATAGTGAGATATCTTGCAGAGGGATGCAGCACTCTTAAAATTGCAAAGCTTCTGAAGCGTGATCATCGAACAATCAAGCGTTTCATTCAAAATAGTCAACAGGGTTGCAAGAAGCGTGTGGAAAAACCAAGGCGCAAAATAACTGCCCATGAACTGAGAAAAGTCAAGCGTGCAGCTGCCAAGATGCCACTTGCCACCAGTTTGGCCATATTTCAGAGCTGCAACATCACTGGAGTGCCCAAAAGCACAAGGTGTGCAATACTCAGAGACATGGCCAAGGTAAGAAAGGCTGAAAGACGACCACCACTGAACAAGACACACAAGCTGAAACGTCAAGACTGGGCCAAGAAATATCTCAAGACTGATTTTTCTAAGGTTTTATGGACTGATGAAATGAGAGTGAGTCTTGATGGGCCAGATGGATGGGCCCGTGGCTGGATTGGTAAAGGGCAGAGAGCTCCAGTCCGACTCAGACGCCAGCAAGGTGGAGGTGGAGTACTGGTTTGGGCTGGTATCATCAAAGATGAACTTGTGGGGCCTTTTCGGGTTGAGGATGGAGTCAAGCTCAACTCCCAGTCCTACTGCCAATTTCTGGAAGACACCTTCTTCAAGCAGTGGTACAGGAAGAAGTCTGCATCCTTCAAGAAAAACATGATTTTCATGCAGGACAATGCTCCATCACACGCGTCCAAGTACTCCACAGCGTGGCTGGCAAGAAAGGGTATAAAAGAAGAAAATCTAATGACATGGCCTCCTTGTTCACCTGATCTGAACCCCATTGAGAACCTGTGGTCCATCATCAAATGTGAGATTTACAAGGAGGGAAAACAATACACCTCTCTGAACAGTGTCTGGGAGGCTGTGGTTGCTGCTGCACGCAATGTTGATGGTGAACAGATCAAAACACTGACAGAATCCATGGATGGCAGGCTTTTGAGTGTCCTTGCAAAGAAAGGTGGCTATATTGGTCACTGATTTGTTTTTGTTTTGTTTTTGAATGTCAGAAATGTATATTTGTGAATGTTGAGATGTTATATTGGTTTCACTGGTAAAAATAAATAATTGAAATGGGTATATATTTGTTTTTTGTTAAGTTGCTTAATAATTATGCACAGTAATAGTCACCTGCACACACAGATATCCCCCTAAAATAGCTATAACTAAAAACAAACTAAAAACTACTTCCAAAACTATTCAGCTTTGATATTAATGAGTTTTTTGGGTTCATTGAGAACATGGTTGTTGTTCAATAATAAAATTAATCCTCAAAAATACAACTTGCCTAATAATTCTGCACTCCCTGTATATCTTATTCTCCTATGCAGAAAGCTTTTGCTAAAGCTGCATCCAGTGAGTATTCTATTAATGGTCAGACTGTTGGTCCTTTATTCATTAGGGTGTAAACTTTAAATTTAGACCTTTGAGGAGCTCTACAGCACGATCGTATTTACATAACATGTAAATTTCAAATATTTTATTACGTATTTACTTAGATACATCAGATTATTCATATCAGTTTAAAATTTAGCTATGTCAGTTTTATCTTTTTTTTATATATTTTTATTCAAACTTGTTTAATTATCTTTGATATATATTTGTATCCAATATTGTTTCTATGCTAATAGCTTTGTTCTCTCGCTGTTATAATGTAATAGTTGGCTGGGGTCCATAAAGGACCTTCTCAGAGTGGGGAAAACAACCCTGTCTTTCTAAGAAATTTTTTTTAGAAAATATGAGGTTTAATCTTAGCATGTTTAGTAAAACCGTGATGTAACGGAGATGACTATATATATTTTGGGAAAAGTGATTGATGTGCTCGTTTTTCTTTTTGCAATTTTGTATGACGCTTTAATTTTCATACTTCTGTTATATTGTATATGTAACCTCAATAAAAATTATTTAAAAAAATCAAAATAAAAAAAAATAACAACATTCCATTACTAATGCCTAAATTAGTATAACTGTATATAATACAGGGGGAAAAGCAAAAGAGATTGGGGAATCATAGTAATTATATATATAAAGTAGTAGTAAGGAAGGCACTCGCCGTTTACAGCAATATATTTATTGAAACGGTTAACTTTTTCGGGGTCTCCCCCATCCTCAGACCATTTAAAAACAAACAATTTAACTCACCCTTTATCTCCTACTCCCTCCACCATGCACTGACACCGGCAAACTCCGCACCGTCCGTAAAGCGCAACTGCGCATGCACGAATCATCCTACGGAGAGCCAAGTGGGACATAGCTAAAAAGCAAAACACCACATAGTGATAATAACCAGCTAAAATAGGTACATATATGTGGTCAATAGGGAATCATAATTCAGTAACCAGCGGTACATGCTATCCTATATTAAGGAATACAAAATCGATGCACATAATAAAATTATCGCTCTTCTACCTGTTACACATTGTGCTGTGTCTAAGCAAAATCAAGCACTGCCCACAACCAAACCAGTAAGCGCTCAGCATTATGACTACACAGATGTTTATCCACTTGTTACAGACATGTGATAATAATGTGACCTATGCTTAGATACTTAAAGGGACATGAAACCCGAAATTTTTCTTTCACGATTTAGAGATAGAGAATACAATTTTAAACAGCTTTCTAATTTACTTCTATTATCTAATCTGTTTCATTCTCTTGGTATCATTTGTTGAAGGAGCAGCAATGCACTACTGGTTTCTAACTGAACACATGGGTGAGCCAATCACATTCAATATATATATGCAGCCACCAATCAACAGTTAGAACCTAGTTTCTCTGCTGCTCATGAGCTTGCCTTGATAAACCTTTCAGCAAATGATAACAAGAGAAGGAAGCAAATTAAACAATAGAAGTAAATTGGAAAGTTGTTTCAAATTGTATTCTCTATCTGAATCATAAAATAAAATTTTTGGGTTTCATGTCCCTTTAAGCCAAGAGACTGCCCAAAACCAAACCAGTAAGCGTTCAGCATTATGACTACACAGATGTTTATCCACTTGTTACCGACATGTGATAATAATGTGACCTATGCTTAGATACTTAAGCCAAGAGATGGTTGCATTAACTGAACCCTGTCATAAGCCTTAGATACAATGCTGTCTAATCCATTATAAATCCCATTTCCATTTATTAACGCCTATTTGACAGATTGGTTAGTTAACATAGATGGCCCACTATACACTCAGCAGCTAACCAATTCTAGGGATACTAGTACTGAGCAATTCCCTCTAGACTCCTAACTGTTTAAATGAGACAATCAAAGATAGGGCCCAACCATCATTACAAAAAGCTATTATAATCCAGGAATGCATTAAGTCCCTTTGGATACATAGTATCCAAGTTAAAAATCTACTGGGACTCCCTTTACAATAGGCGTTTGGCCCTGTCCCCACCTCTAGTACATCTAGGGATATGGTCAATAATAATGTATCTTAAATCAGAGACCCCATGTCTGTTGGTACAAAAATGCCTAGCTACCGGTTGGTCAGAATCCCCCACTTTAATGGCTTTACGGATTGCCGACCGGTGGTTAGCTATTCTTGTCCGAAAATAATACGGACAAAGTGAATAAGGAATGTCAACTGGTGGCTATGCATAATAGATTTGAACAACGGGGATATGGATCTATACAGCTAAGACAAACATTGTTAGATTCAATTTCTATGACCCAGGAACAAGCCTTGTTGAAGGCAGATAAGGGAGTAACAAACCAGAGAATGATCTTCACCACTACATTTTCCCCTGAAAAGGTAGAGTTTTCTAAAACCCTGAGGGAACATTGGGACATTCTATCCAGTGATGTATCACTGCCAATCGCCACAATGGAAACACCTATGGTGGGATTCAAAGGAGGTCGATCCCTGAAGGATATCCTATTGAGACCGGATAACAGTGACAGCTACTTGCCAACTACATGGTTAAGCACCACCAAAAAGGGTTTGTTTCTGGATGTGGCTTAACACAGAGCAATGTTTTCACACATTCTTGGTCCAACAAAAAATAACATATACAGCATAGGGTCACCTGTACAACCATATTTATTGTGTACCTGCTTCACTGTCCTTGTGGCAGGTTTTATGTTGGGAAGACCCAGGATAACCACCGCTCGGCAATCTGTGAAGCCATCAAAGTGGGGGATTCTGACCAACGGGTGGCTAGGCATTTTTGTACCAACAGACATGGGGTCTCTGATTTAAGATACATTATTATTGACCATATCCCTAGATGTACTAAAGGTGGGGATAGGGCCAAATGCCTATTGCAAAGGGAGTCCCAGTGGATTTTTAACCTGGATACTATGTATCCAAAATGGTCTTAATGCATACTTGGATTATCATTGCTTTTTGTAATGATGGTTGGGCCCTATCTTTGATTGTCTCATTTAAACAGTTAGGAGTCTAGAGGGAATTGCTCAGTACTAGTATCCCTAGAATTGGTTAGCTGCTGAGTGTATAGTGGGCCATCTATGTTAACTAACCAATCTGTCAAATAGATGTTATTACATGGCAATGGGATTGGAATGGATTAGACAGCATTGTATCTAAGGTTTAAGACAGGGTACAGTTAATGTAACCGTCTTGGCTTAAGTATCTAAGCATAGGTCACATTATTATCACATGTCTGTAACAAGTGGATAAACATCTGTGTAGTCATAATACTGAGCGCTTACTGGTTTGGTTGTGGGCAGTGCTTGATTTTGCTTAGACACAGCACAATGTGTAACAGGTAGAAGAGCGATAATTTTATTATGTGCATCGATTTTGAATTCCTTAATAGAGTATAGCATGTACCGCTGACTAGATTGGTTACTGAATTGTGATTCCCTATTGAACATAGATATGTACCTACTTTAGCTGGTTATTATCACTATGTGTTTGTGTTTTGCTTTTTAGTTATGTCCCACTTGGCTCTCCGTAGGATCATTCGCGCATACGCAGTTGCACTTTACGGATGCTGCAGAGTTCGCCTGTGTCATTGCACGGTGGAGGGAGTAGGAGATAAAGGTTGAGTTGAATTGTTTGTTTTTAAATGGACTGAGGATGGGGGAGACCCCGAAAACGTTAACCGTTTCAATAAATATATTGCTGTAAACGACGAGTGCCTTCCTTACTACCACTTTATACGATCTTTGAAGTGCACCCCTTTTCAGGGAAATGGTTAGCTTAGGTTTATTGAGATAGGTTTTTATTTGGAGGGTTTGATTGTGTGGGTGGTGGGTTTTACTGTTGGGGGTTGTTTGTATTTTTTTTTATAGGTCAAAGAGCTGATTTCTTTGGGGCAATGCCCCGCAAAAGGCCCTTTTAAGGGCTATTGGCAGTTTAATGTAGGCTAGGGTTTTTTTATTTTGGGGGGGGGGGGGCTTTTTTATTTTGATAGGGCTATTAGATTAGGAGTAACTCATTTTTATTTTGGATAATTTCATTTTTTATTTTGTGTAATTTAGTGGGTTTTTTTTGTAATTTAGATAATTCTATTTTACTAATTTAATGAATTTTATTTTATTGTAATGTTAGGTTTTAGTGTAACTTAGGTTAGGTTTTATTTTACAGGTAACTTTGTATTTATTTTAACTAGGTAGTTATTAAATAGTTAATAACTATTTACTAACTAGTCTACCTAGTTAAAATAAATACAAACTTACCTGTGAAATAAAAATAAAACCTAAGCTAGCTACAATATAACTATTAATTATATTGTAGCTAGCTTAGTTTTTTTACAGGTAAGTATTTAGTTTTAAAAAGGAATTATTTAGGTAATAATTGTAAGTTTAATTTAGATTTATTTTAATTAGGGTTAGGGTTATATTTAAGTTAGGGGGGTTAGGGTTACGTTAGGGTTAGGGTTATGCTTAGGGTTAGGGCTACGTTAGGGTTAGGTTTAGGGGTTAATATATTTATTTAGTGTTAGTGATGTGGGAGGCCAGAGGTTTAATAACTTTAATAACTTTAGTATAGTGGCGGCGACATTGGGGGCGGCAGATTAGGGGTTAATAACTGTAATGTAGGTGGCGGCAATATCGGGAGCGGCAGATTAGGGGTTAATAGTTTTATTTAGGTGGTGGCGATGTTAGGGGCAGCAGATTAGGGGTGTTTAGACGTGGTTTTTATGTTAGGTTTAAACATAACTTTTTCTTTCCCCATAGACATCAATGGGGCTGCGTTACAGAGCTTTTGTTTCCGCGATCGCAGGTGTTAGGCTTTTCTTTAACCGACTCTCCCCATTGATGTATATGGGGAAATCGTGCACGAGCACGTCAAAACACTGCTTGTATTTGGGTGAGGTATGAAGCTCAACGAAACCATATCGTCCGCGCAAGCCGGGTTTTACAAAACCTGTAATAGCAGCGCTATAGAGAGGTGAAATACTGACGCTTTTGTGGCGGCTGTTAATTTCCCTATAGCGCTCTCTGCTATTTGTTTTAAAATATATATATATATATATAAAAATATACACACACATTATATATATATATATATATATCTATATACAGTATATATATATATATATATATATATATACAGTATACATATATATATATATATATATATATACACACAAACACATTATATACAATCAGATATATATACATGTTTGTGTATATATATATATATATATATATATATATATATATATATATATATACATATATTCATGTGTGGGTATATATATATACACACACACATATATTTATATGTATATTTACACACATACATTATATATATATATATATATATATATATATATATATATATATATATATATATATATATATATATATATATATATATATATATATATATATATATACATACTGTATATTAGATTATATTCCATTACATTTAAATATAGTGTTCCCTCAAAGTAACAAGAGTGGTGCCATTGCTCATCTCTCAAATTTTCCACTCAGAACAGGCCTCGTCATGGTCGACCAAAGAAGTTGAGTGCACATGCTCAGCATCATATCCAGAGGTTTGTCTTTGGGAAATAGACGTATGAGTGCTGCCAGCATTGCTGCAGAGGCTGAAGGGGTGGGGGGTCAGCCTGTCAGTGCTCAGACCATACGCCGCACACTGCATCAAATTGGTCTGCATGGCTGTAGTCCCAGAAGGAAGACTCTTTTAAAGATGATGCACAAAAAAGCCCGCAAACAGTTTGCTGAAGACAAGCAGACTAAGGACATGGATTACTGGAACCATGTCCTGTGATCCGATGAGACCAAGATAAACTTATTTGGTTCAGGTGGTGTCAAGCATGTGTGGTGGCAACTAGGTGAGGAGTACAAAGACAAGTGTGTCTTGCCTACAGTCAAGCATGGTGGTGGGAGTGTCATGGGCTGGGCTTGCATGAGTGCTGCTGGCATTGGGGAGCTACAGTTCATTGAGGGATCCATGAATGCCAACATGTACTGTGACATACTGAAGCAGAGCATGATCACCTCTGTTCGGAGACTGGGCCGCAGGGCAGTATTCCAACATGATAGCAACCCCAAACACAACTCCAAGATGACCACTGCCTTGCTAAAGAAGCTGAGGGTAAAGGTGATGGACTGGTAAAGCATGTCTCCAGACCTAAACCCTATTGAGCATCTGTGGGGCATCCTCAAATGGAAGGTGGGGGAGCGCAAGGTCTCTAACATCCACCAGCTCCTTGATGTCGTCATGGAGGAGTGAAAGAGGACTCCAGTGGCAACCTGTGAAGCCCTGGTAAACTCCATGACCAAGAGGGTTAAGGCAGTGCTGGAAAATAACGTTGGCCACACAAAATATTGACACTTTGGGCCCAAATTGGACATTACCACTTAGGGGTGTACTCACTTTTGTTGCCAAGGTTTAGACATTAATGGCTGTGTGTTGAGTTATTTTGAGGGGTCAGCAACTTTACACTGTTATACAGGCTATACACTCACTACTTTACATTGTAGCAATGTGTAATTTCTTCAGTGTTGTCACATGAAAAGATATAATAAACTATTTACAAACATGTGAGGGGTGTACTCACTTTTGTGGGATACTGTATATATATATATATATATATATATATATACTGTGTGTGTGTGTGTGTGTGTGTATATATATATATATATATATATATATATGCTAAAGATCCTTTAATGGGGAGTCAGGACAGAGTAAACAAAGCTTGCTCATTTCTATGTTGTTCATTCTATCACCTCTTATGTGATCTCCAAATGATTACCTAACCTAACCGTGTTGCTGCTGCTCAGTCTGGACCTGACAACTCTTCCTGACTTGTCTGGGAAACATAGTCTGCTTCTTTTAAGTATGCAGCCAGCACGTGTGCAGATTGACATGGCTCAGGGGAATCAGCAGCTCTGTTTTACGACCTAGAGTTAGCTAAATGAGAAGCGATAATCCCCGGTCAACCAGGACAGACCTCAGCTGTTGTTGAACTGCTGTCTGAGATGGGTCCGGGGCTGCACCACTGCAGTGAGAAGTTGAAGTATTAGGCTGGTTACATAAGCCTGCACTCAACTGCAATAAACAGGGCAGTACAGCACTAGAGGAAGGCAGCCCTTCCTTTCTCACTGCACCGGTGCAGCCCCGGACCCATATCACAGCAGTTGCTTGTGAGAAGTGAGTCAGAGTAAGCAGAGAGGAATATAAAGCAGAGAAAAAAAAAAGAACTTACTTATAGGGCGCAATATAGCCATGACCGTTCCCTGCTATTGCTATAGCGCTTCTTTCTATCAACTGTAAATAATAAAAGGATCCTAGGTCCTCAGGGTGGCGCGCTATGGAAAATGACGTTCAGGGCAATGTGCTGACGGGATTGCCCCCCCGCACCCTCCTGTATTAGCAATAACAATAAAGATCCTCCTGTAATAATGCTGTCTAGCTTGATGATAGTGCGGCCTGCCACCGGGGCCTCCTCACAACCTCATGGCGGCCCTGCAGCAGTCTGTGTGTGCAGCGGTAATAATGGGCAGGGCTACGGCATTTGCCCGGTATGCCCTATGGTCAGTCCAGGCCTGAAGGGGAGGGGAGTGTCTGCTCTTTTTGTTTACCCAGCCCCTTTCAGTGAGTGTCCTAGACTACCTCATCAACAGTGCTAAACTGGGAGCTTCTAAGTAAGTTTTCGAAAGGTGACACCTAGGGCAAGATTACATATGCGGCGTTGCCTGCAAAAGCCGGCGACACCATTTTTTACGTGGTCTGCAATTTTTACTCCCATAAGCCAACATAGAACGCGTTGCAAATCGGTATCACATAGTCCACGCAAGGACTTACGCGGCGAAAATTGAGAAATGTTATTCCATTTTCACCTCGCCACACATAGGCAGACGCAGCAAGCCTTACGCTGAAAATGTGAGCACCGCAACTCCTGTAACTCCCTGAAAATATTAACAAACACCTAACACATGCACAATATCTATCTACCTGTCAACCGCCACCCACCACCGCAATAACTAATAAAACTATTAACCCCTAATCCGCTATTAACCCACATCACAATAAACCTAATAAATGTATTAACCCCTTATCCGCCATTCACCCACATCACAATAAACCTAATAAATATATTAACCCCTAAACTGCCAAACCCCACAAAGCAATCAACCTAATTATGCTATTAACTCCTAAATCACCAACCCCCCCACAACGCAAATAACTGTGCTGATGGGATTGCCCCCCCTCCACCCTCTTGTGATAGCAATAACAATAAAGATCCTCCTGTAATAATGCTGTCTAGCTCAGCAAAATTAAAAAATAAAATAAAAAATGTCTTGATGTTAGTGCGGGGCCTCCTTTCACAACCTCATGGCGGCCCTGCAGCAGTCTGTGTGTGCAGTGGTAATAATGGGCGCGGCTAAGGTAACCGGCAGCCCACTGGGCATTTGCCAGGTATGCCCTATGGTCAGTCCGGGCCTGAAGGGGAGGGGAGTGTCTGCTCTTTTTGTTTACCCAGCCCCTTTCATTGGGTGTCCCAGACTTCCTCATCAAAAGAGCTAAGCTGCGAGCTTCTAAGTAAGTTTTTGAAAGGTTTTATACCGGAATTTTGCATATTTACATATTCTTCTTTATAGTAGTTATATGAAAATTGGTGTATACTATCCCTTTAAGTACAGGCTATAGAAATGCTGTGTAAATATAGCCAGCAAACAAAATTCCCAGTGGGGGTTAGGAGAGAAAAGTAATAATATGTTAATTTTCAATTGTTCTCTATAAGGGCCTAATGATCTAAAGGTCTCTGGACTGGCAAGATTATTAAAAAATGTTCGTTAGTTCTTCTGTTTCTCTGGTGGAATTATCTAAAGCCGCTTTTTTAACCTTGAAAACAGTGTCTTGCTAAGAGGCGAATACTACATTTTTGTATGGGAAGGAAATGCACACATTACAAAAGTGCACAATGAAATTCATAATTTAAAAATCTCACAAAATGAAAAATTTAACAATTCACACAAAAATATGCAGGATAAAATTGTATTGTTAAGGTGCATCAAAAATCCTAATAAAATTGTTCACTTAGAATATTATTTTAACAAAAACATAAACTTTGTATATAAATTGTATATGTTTATTATCTGACAAGGTTTCTAGAACTGTGTTTTGTTCCAGTCAATGTTTATTTCTGACGAACCTTCCAGCAGTTTTTCTGCCTGTCTGTGTTACCAGTCTGCTCAGTTGTACTACAGAAATGTAATTAATGAACTCTTTCAAATATGTAAGCAGTAGACATGTGCCTGTCGTTTCGGACAAATTCAAAATTCGGTTGAATTTTGGCTGATTCAACGATTCGGATGCATCTCCTGAAACACATCCTGAAAAATTCTGAAAAATGTCCGAAAATGAATAAATATGTTTCTGAATTTTCGGATCTATTGTTTATAGTCAGAATTTTTCATTGTTCCTTCCTAAACCGCAGTTCTCGGCCGACACTAATTAAAGGTATAACCCCTATATTAAAGGTATAACCCCTAAACCCCTGTTCCCTGACATCACTGAAACCTATTAACTCCTAAACCGCCATCCCGAAACATCGCCAATACAAACTAAACCTATTAACCCCTAGACTGCACCCCCCCACATCGCCAACACGAACTAAACCTATTAACCCCTAAACGCCCGTTCCAAAACATTGCAGACACTAACTAAAGCTATTAACCCCTAAATCACCGTTCACAAACATCGGCGATACTAACTAAACCTATTAACCCCTAAACCGCCGGCCCTTACATCGCAACAACCTAAACATAATTAAAATATAACTAAAGTTACAATTATTAACTAATAATACCTATATAAATCTAAATACAAAGTAACTTACCTATATTAACCCCTAAACTTAACATCTCCTATCCCTAAACCTAACACCCCCTAACTTTAACATAATTAAAATATAACTAAATTAAAGTTACAATTATTAAATAATGATACCTATTTAAATCTAAATACAAAGTAACTTACCTATATTAACCCCTAAACCTAACACCCCCTAACCCTAACCTAAAACCTAACCCTAACCTTAAACCTAATCCTAAACCTAACACCCCCTACAGGGCCGGTGCTAGGATTTTTCGCCACACAGGCAAGGATAAATGTTGTGCCTCCCCCATTACATACCATTGCAGTTTTTTCAAAATGTTACAAAGATGTGCTAAATAAAACTTAAGATAATTAATTTAGAAAATATAATTTCCCATTACCCTATAAAATCATACTGTTAATCAGATTTTTATAACTTGATTAATTTCTTCGAAATCTATGATACTGTATGTAGTGTGTGTGTATATATATATACTGTATATTAGGATATCCTGATACCCTGTTACTGATACTGTAATTGCATGGATATGAGAAACACACACACATACTGTATACAGTATATAAATACATACACTATACAGGGAGTGCAGAATTATTAGGAAAATGAGTATTTTGACCACATCATCCTCTTTATGCATGTTGTCTTACTCCAAGCTGTATAGGCTCGAAAGCCTACTACCAATTAAGCATATTAGGTGATGTGCATCTCTGTAATGAGAAGGGGTGTGGTCTAATGACATCAACACCCTATATCAGGTGTGCATAATTATTAGGCAACTTCCTTTCCTTTGGCAAAATGGGTCAAAAGAAGGACTTGACAGGCTCAGAAAAGTCAAAAATAGTGAGATATCTTGCAGAGGGATGCAGCACTCTTAAAATTGCAAAGCTTCTGAAGCGTGATCATCGAACAATCAAGCGTTTCATTCAAAATAGTCAACAGGGTTGCAAGAAGCGTGTGGAAAAACCAAGGCGCAAAATAACTGCCCATGAACTGAGAAAAGTCAAGCGTGCAGCTGCCAAGATGCCACTTGCCACCAGTTTGGCCATATTTCAGAGCTGCAACATCACTGGAGTGCCCAAAAACACATGGTGTGCAATACTCAGAGACATGGCCAAGGTAAGAAAGCCTGAAAGACGACCACCACTGAACAAGACACACAAGCTGAAACGTCAAGACTGGGCCAAGAAATATCTCAAGACTGATTTTTCTAAGGTTTTATGGACTGATGAAATGAGAGTGAGTCTTGATGGGCCAGATGGATGGGCCCGTGGCTGGATTGGTAAAGGGCAGAGAGCTCCAGTCCGACTCAGACGCCAGCAAGGTGGAGGTGGAGTACTGGTTTGGGCTGGTATCATCAAAGATGAGCTTGTGGGGCCTTTTCGGGTTGAGGATGGAGTCAAGCTCAACTCCCAGTCCTACTGCCAGTTTCTGGAAGACACCTTCTTCAAGCAGTGGTACAGGAAGAAGTCTGCATCCTTCAAGAAAAACATGATTTTCATGCAGGACAATGCTCCATCACACGCGTCCAAGTACTCCACAGCGTGGCTGGCAAGAAAGGGTATAAAAGAAGAAAATCTAATGACATGGCGTCCTTGTTCACCTGATCTGAACCCCATTGAGAACCTGTGGTCCATCATCAAATGTGAGATTTACAAGGAGGGAAAACAGTACACCTCTCTGAACATTGTCTGGGAGGCTGTGGTTGCTGCTGCACACAATGTTGATGGTGAACAGATCAAAACACTGACAGAATCCATGGATGGCAGGCTTTTGAGTGTCCTTGCAAAGAAAGGTTGCTATATTGGTCACTGATTTGTTTTTGTTTTGTTTTTGAATGTCAGAAATGTATATTTGTGAATGTTGAGATGTTATATTGGTTTCACTGGTAAAAATAAATAATTGAAATGGGTATATATTTGTTTTTTGTTAAGTTGCCTAATAATTATGCACAGTAATAGTCACCTGCACACACAGATATCCCCCTAAAATAGCTATAACTAAAAACAAACTAAAAACTACTTCCAAAACTATTCAGCTTTGATATTAATGAGTTTTTTGGGTTCATTGAGAACATGGTTGTTGTTCAATAATAAAATTAATCCTCAAAAATACAACTTGCCTAATAATTCTGCACTCCCTGTATATATATATATATATATATATATATATATATATATATATATATATATATATATATATATATATATATATATATATATGGGACGGGTTACATTTGTCATATCTCAGGAATTGCATGAGTTACATTTGTTAGATGTCTGGCTGTACAGGAGTTACATTTATCAGTTCTCTGGCGGTGCAGGGGTTACATTTATCAGATCTCACTCTGGCAGTGCGGGGTTAAATTAATCAAATCTCTAGCAGTGAATGCAGCTACATTTGTGAACTTTCTGGCAGTGCAGGGTTACATTTGACATATCTCTGGCAGTGTAGGCGCTACATTTTTCATTTCTCTAAAGACGATCTACGCACCAGGATGGCCAACCATCGCTCTGGGATAAGATCAGCCTTGGGTACCGGGACATCTGATCAGCCTGTAGTGAGGCATTTTCTTAAGATGCAGCATTCTGTGGCAGACATCAGATGTGTCATCATTGATCACATTCCCCCCTTGACGAGAGGGGGTGACAGGGGTCGGATACTTTTGCAGAGGGAGAGTAAATGGATACATACTCTGGACACCTTGGCCCCAAAAGGTCTTAATGTTAAATTGGACCTACAATGTTTCCTTTAACCACATTGGGGTCATTTATACATGCTGATGCCTTAGATCATGGCATTACATCTATGTGCATATTAACATATGATTGAGTATCTGTTAATGTATATTTTTTGTTCTGAATATGTGTCTGTATGAGACTATTTTGATCTTACTATGTAACAGGGTTAGTCTTGTTGCTTCAGCAGTTCAATATCGCATTAGATCCACACTGGTTCCTTATAAATTCAGTTTAAATTATTTAGCATAGATTGCATGAAATTGTGTCTGATATGGAGCAAGGTTAGCCTGTCCAATAATAATGTTTCTTTTTTCTTTATTCGCTATGCCAAATGCATTATTAATTTAACTAACTGTACTAGTTCTAGTAGCTTCCATTACTTGACATTCAATGTATAATTGGTCCTTTTGGTGCATGTTTTCATTTGCTCACCATCATAACTTAAAAACATGACTACGGTCCAGTTTGCTTGATCAGTTTTTCTTTTCTACTATTTGTAGTATAGTTTAGCCAGCTCACTTTTTATATTGTATTTCAAATGTATGTGTGTGTCAATTTTCAGTTGCCTGCATATGTTATCTTTAGTTTTGCAACGTTGTGCTGTATTGTTTTGGTTTCCATTTTTAACTTTGACATTTGGCCTATGCAGGCATCCATAGTACCCTTCATGCATGCGCAGAGGCTGCTGGGGGATGCTGTGGCTCTGCAAGCACTTTTGGCAGAGATGTCCACGGGGTGGGAGGGTTTAGTGTGGCGAGTAGAATTGTTTCATTTATATTGTATCTGAGGACGGGGGCAACCCCGAAAACGTTTATACAAATAAATGTTTATGTTTGTTTAAATCCAGAGGAGTGCTTTTCCTGAAACCTGCATGACTATATATATATATATATATATATATATATATATATATATATATATATATATATATCAATATATAAATATATATATGCTATATACAGTTAACTCCAGCCCAGGGGTATGGGACATATGCAGGCCAGTTCCCTAACAACCCGGGTACTAGTACTTACAGTTACAAAGCCGGCAAGAAAAAATTGAGGAGTGCTAGAGCAGGGTGACATACGCTATCTTGAAGCAAGTTGAAGCCCCCAATAACCGGACTCACTGTACTGTACACACACTGTCTGCCTGCTTTGTGTAACAGACAGACAGAAAAAGCCAGCCGGCCGGGATGGAAGAGGGATCAGGGATGAGTGCTGGTGGGTGACAGAGTGCTGCATGCGCTTTAGGGTGGAGGAGGAGCTTATACCAGCAGTGACTGCTGGCACCTTAGAGGGAAAGGAAACGGTGCTGCTGGGCCCTCCTAAGTGGCGGATCTCCAGGGTCCAGTGGCCGAAAATGGTTTATGCGACCTTTGGGACCCTGGAAGTTCCGTCACTTTTAAAATGTAAACATTGGTGGGGGCGCCCTAAGGCTATTGCCAAGCTTGCCTTATGCAAATGCCGGGCCTGACCCCCTAACTTTAACATAATTAAAATATAACTAAATTAAAGTTACAATTATTAACTAATAATACTAAGTAACTTGTTACCTATATCAACCCCTAAACCTAACACCCCCTAGCCCTAAACCTAACCCTAAACCTAACACCCCCTAACTTTAACATAATTAAAATAACCAACTGGATTTTGCATTAAAACAAAACCCAGATGACTCAGCAATCATACAAGAATATTAGACCAGCGTCCCTTTAACACAACAAAATAAATTCTTAACTCGTTTAGAGAATATTACATGGAACTCTATAACATAGCTAAGACCCCTCCCTCGGAGAAGCATCTCCTAAACCTCTCATCCTATATAGCTAAATGCAATATCCCTAAAATCACACAGGACCAGCTACTGGACCTAAATAGCATGCTATAAATACTTTTCCTAATGGGAAAAGTCCGGGCCCAGATGGCTTCTCTACTAAATATTATAAAACCTTCTCCTCAATTTTAGTCCCTTACC
The DNA here is from genome assembly GCF_027579735.1 of Bombina bombina. NCBI lineage: Eukaryota > Metazoa > Chordata > Amphibia > Anura > Bombinatoridae > Bombina > Bombina bombina. The sequence continues at coordinate 686,338,537 of NC_069499.1, forward strand.
TCGCCCCTCTCTTTAATGAAGTCACAGAAAATAAGCCATTCCCACCTTCTATGCTAGAGGCACTAGTCTCAGTGATTCCTAAGCCGGGTAAACCACCGACCACACCAACAAATTTTCGCCCGATTTCCCTGCTTAATGTGGATATAAAATTTTATGCCAAAATCTTTGCAGCTCGCATTAATAAAGTACTCCCTTCTATAGTTCACACTAATCAGGCCGGATTTACACCAACCCGAGAGACACGGGATAATACCACCAAACTCTTAGCTTTAATGGAACATGCCCGCCATCACCAAATACCTTCCGCATTCATTTCTATGGATGCGGAAAAAGCTTTCGATAGGCTTGATTGGTCTTTTCTTAAACATGCCATGTCCGGATTTGGTTTTGATCAGAGCCTAATTGGGAAGATTTGTGCGCTTCATAATACACCCCTAGCAAAAGTTAAATTAAATTACTCACTCTCAGAACCCTTTCCAATTTCCAACGGGACAAGGCAAGGTTGCCCCCTTTCACCGTTACTTTTTGTTTTATCTATGGAAATTTTAGCTTCATACATTAGAGATAATGCACAAATTACAGGACACAAAATAGGCTCCTCAGAATATAAAATAACACTCTATGCAAACAATATATTCATGTCTCTTACAAACCCTGACACATCTGTCCCCTCCTTGATACACTCGCTGCACACATATGGACTTTACTCAAATTTTAGTATAAACATAATTAAGTCAGAACTATTAAGCGTTAACCTAGCACCAGCGACTTTAAATGACCTTCAACAACAGTTCCAATTCAGAACTCAGGCAAAAGCAATTAAATATCTTGGAGTTTATATATTGCCAAACATACCAGATATAATATCACTTAATTATAAGACTCTTAAACTACAAGTAGCCTCACTGCTAAGAACCTGGAATACAAAATTTCTTTCTTGGCTTGGTAGACTTAACACAGTCAAAATGATAATACTACCTAAAATTCTGTACTTCCTACAGACTTTACCAATTCCCCTCCCTGAGCAAATACTCTATCAGTTACAGAAAATGTTGACTTCATTCATATGGATGCACAAACGCCCAAGAATAGCTACAGCCACACTTTACCACCCTAGAGAACTTGGAGCCGTTGGGGCACCAAATTTACAACACTACAGATTGGCGACCATTATGACTAGGATAGTAGACTGGTGCAAACATGCACCTAACAAAGAGTGGGTTCAACTAGAACACCACTTAGCTAATGATGTTAATTTGGGCGGGCAATGCTGGCTCCCTACCAACCAAAGGTCACTCCCAACCACAACATCTACTGCAACACGAGAGACATATAGACTCTGGGACAAAATTATAAAGAAACATACACACATTTCCACAACATACTCACCATTGACCCCTCTAATAGGGAATCCTTCCTGCCCAATTAATCTTTAGAAGAATGAGACACAGCTATTAAGCTTAAGGGACTCTTTCCCTGTTTGCAGACTTATCATAGGAGGGAAAATAAAACCGCAAACTGAACTTACTGCATGTTACGATCATCAATTTCAAGACTGGCTAAAATATCTACAATTATCGCACTTCCTATCTACACACCCGTCTAAAACCCACCTGACTTGCCCTCTCACTCCATTTGAGAATATGTGCATTAGCTCATTGCCAAATAGAAGCATTCTCTCTCTGACATACAAACAAGTGACAGCCGCCTACTCTAGAACATTACCTTCTTATGTTGACAAATGGGAAAGAGAAATTGAAAGCTCTCTTCCAAGGCAGACATGGAACAACATATTTGTGCGTATGAGTAAATCTTCTTCCTCAGTGTCTGTTTTGGAAATTAATCTCAAATTGATGTGCAGGTGGTATTATACCCCAGCTCGCCTCCACCAATTTTTCCCTAATGTCTCAGCAACCTGTTGGAGAGGCTGTCAGGAAAGTGGAACTCCGTACCACATTTGGTGGCAGTGCCCAGTAGCCAAAATATATTGGGAATCCATCAAATATGAAATAGTCAGGGCATTGAACATTTCCTTTCCTTTTACCATTTGGACTTTCCTTTTCAATCTTTTCCCTAAAATAACATGCAAACTTAGATTAGCGCTTCTGACAATATTGATCAACTCAGGGAAAAGATTAATTCCTCTAAGTTGGAAAAAACCTGAGCTCCCTTCAGTAGCTATGTGGAAAACCGTAGTCACACATGCCTTAACATTAGAAAAATATCATTATGTACAGACAAACCGAAAAGATGACTATCACTCCATATGTTTCCTTTGGGAGGAATATCTGAATGCAAGACCTGGAACATCCTAAAAATAACACAACATCAGAACAATAGTCCAGACACAACAGTTAAGTTATAGGATACACCTAATCTTCTAATATTTTATTTAGGAATGGAATGCTAAGCATTAAGGTAGACATTCTCGAATAACTGCATGTACACTCTGGGACTTTTAATTACCTTTTAGGTAGCAAGGAAAAAAATTTCTGCAAGACTGTTTAAAATTGTTTTACAAAAAAAAAAAAGTTGATAATTTGAAGCATTGATCTTAATATGTTTATCTCCATAAGATATTGTATGCTTAAGAATGTTTCAATAAAAAAAAAATACAATTAAATAAACTAAACTATATTACAAAAAAAACAAACACTAAATTACAAAAAATAAAAAAATATTACAAGAAGTTTAATCCAATTACACCTAATCTAAGCCCCCTAATAAAATAAAAAAGCCCCCCAAAATAATAAAATTCCCTATCCTAAACTAAATTACAAATAGCCCTTAAAAGGGCCTTTTACGGGGCATTGCCCCAAAGTAATCAGCTCTTTTACCTTTAAAAAAAGAAATACAATACCCCCCCAACATTACAACCCACACACCCCTACTCTAAAATCCACCCGATCCCCCCTTTAAAAAAACCTAACACTACCCCATTGAAGATCACCCTACCTTGAGCCGTCTTCACCCAGCCGGGCACCGATGGGGCAGAAGAGGACATCCAGACCGGCAGAAGTCTTCATCCGATCGGGGCACACCTCCGGCGTGGAACATCCTTCTCGGCTGACGACTACCCGACGAATGGCTGGTCCTTTAAATGACATCATCCAAGATGGCGTCCCTCGAATTCCGATTGGCTGATAGGATTCTATCAGCCAATCAGAATTAAGGTAGGAAAAATCTGATTGGTTGATTTAATCAGCCAATCGAATTGAAGTTCAAACCGATTGGCTGATTGGATCAGCCAATAGAATGCGACGTCAACATAACACTACACTATCAATAAATTAATTAAATAAATTAACTACAATTATCTAAAATAAAATACAATTAAAATACAATAAAATATATTTTGTAATATAGTTTAGTTTATTTAATTGTATTTTATTTTAGATAATTGTAATTAATTTATTTAATTAATTTATTGATAGTGTAGTGTTAGGTGTATTTGTAACTTAGGTTAGGATTTATTTTACAGGTAATTTTGTAATTATTTTAACTAGGTAGCTATTAAATAGTTATTAACTATTTAATAGCTATTGTACCTAGCTAAAGTAAATACAAAGTTACCTGTTAAATAAATATAAATCCTAAAATAGCTACAATGTAATTATTAATTATATTGTAGCTATCTTAGGGTTTATTTTATAGGTAAGTATTTAGTTTTAAATAGGAATAATTTAGTTAATAATATTAATATTATTTATATTTATTTAAATAATAATTAAGTTAGGGGGTGTTAGGGTTAGACTTAGGTTTAGGGGGTAATATATTTTATGTAGGTGGTGGCGGTGTAGGGGGGTCAGATTAGAGGTTACTATATTTAATGTAGGTGGCGGCGTGTAGGGGGGTCAAATTAGAGGTTACTATATTTAATGTAGGTGGCGGCGGTGTAGGGGGGTCAGATTAGGAGTTAATAAATTTAATGTAGGTGGCGGCGGGGTCCGGGAGCGGTGGTTTAGGGGTTAAACACTTTATTTAGGTGCAGCGGGGTCCAGGAGTGGCGGTTTAGGGGTTAATACTAGGATAGGTTTATTGGGGTGTGGGCTATGGCGGTTTAGGGGTTAATAATTAGGCTTATTGCGTTGTGGGGGTTGTCGGTCTAGGGGTTAATACATTTATTATTAGGAGTGAGAGGGGGATTGCGGATGTAGGGGTGTACGTGTCGGGCTATTTTTGGGAGGCGTGTTAGACAGTTACGGGATATTTAATACTTTAGTTAGTTTTTTTAGGCGCAGGTTTCTAAAGTGCCGTAAGTCACTAGGGACTCCAGAAATTTGTAGTTACCCTCATTTCTGGACATCGCTAATTTGTCCGACTTACGGCACTTTAGCAACTGCCGGCGGGGTATATGTAATACCCCGATGTGCGAGGTGAAACTACGGGAGGCGCAGGTTACCTCGCTTGCGACGAAAACTACGCCGTATATCGGATTGCGCCCCTAATAGTTATATTGTAGCTAGCTTAGGTTTTATTTTTATTCCACCGGTAAGTTTGTATTTATTTTAGCTAGGTAGACTAGTTAGTAAATAGGTATTAACTATTTACTAACTACCTAGTTAAAATAAATGCAAACTTACCTGTGAAATAAAAATAAAACCTAAGCTGCCTTACACTAAAACATACCATTACAAAAAGGGTTTAAGGGTTTTTTGGGTGTTTTTTATTTTTAGCTTAGGGTTTGGGCAGCAAAAGAGCTAAATGCCCTTTTAAGGGCAATGCCCATACAAATGCCCTTTTCAGGGCAATGGTTAGCTTAGTTTTTTTAGATATTTTTTTTATTTTGTGGGTTTGGGGGGTGGGGGTTTGTAATGTTAGTGGGGCTTTGTAATAAAAAAATTCAGGTAAAAGAGCTGTTTAACTTAAGGGCCATTGGTAGTTTATTCTAGATTAGGTTTTTTTATTTTGGGGTGTTTTTTGTTAAATGGGTATTAGAAAAGAAATAATTTTTATTATTTTTGATAATTTGTTATTTTGTGTAATTTTTTTTTCGTTTTGGAGTGGGTTTTTATTTTTAGATTAGGGTTTGGGCAGTAAAAGAGCTAAATGCCATTTTAAGGGCAATGCCCATACAAATGCTCTTTTCAGGGCAATGGGTAGATTAGGTTTTACTTTATTTTTATTTTGTGGGTTTGGGGTGGGGGTTTGTATACTTTTAGGGGTGTTTGTTTTGTTTTGTAGCAAAAGAGCTGTTAACTTTAGGGCAATGACCTACAAAAGGCCCTTTTAAGGGCCCCAAGGCAGTTTATTATAGATTAGTTTTTTTTATTTTGTGGTGTTTTTTTTTTTTTTTTAAAGGGTATTAGAATAGGAATCATTTTTATTGTTTCAGATCATTTTGTTTGTTATTTTTTGTAATGGTAGGTTTTTTTACTTTTTGTAATTTTAGTGTTTTTAATTTTTTGTAATGTTAGGTTTTAGTGTAAGGCAGGTTAGGTTTTATTTTTATTTCACAGGTAAGTTTGTATTTATTTTAACTAGGTAGTTAGTAAATAGTTAATAACTATTTTTTACTAACTAGTCTACATAGTTAAAATAAATAACTTACCTGTGAAATAAAAATAAAACCTAAGCTAGATACAATATAACTATTAGATATATTGTAGCTAGCTTAGGTTTATTTCACAGGTAAGTTACTTTCGGCTAGATTACGAGTTGTGCGTTAGGCTTTAAAAGCAGCGTTAAGAGCTCCTAATGCTGCTTTTTAACGCCCGCTGGTATTACGAGTCTTGCAGGTACAGGTGTACCGCTCACTTTTTTGGCCAGACTTGGAAATACCGCAAATCCATTTACGTAAATTGCGTATCCTCTTTTTTCAATGGGATTTGCATATCGCCGGTATTACGAGTCTGCCAAAAAATGAGTGGTACACCCTCTCCTGTCAAGCCTGGTACCGCATTTTAAAGTCAGTAGTTAAAGGATTACTTTCTGTTATAATTTTTAAGCTAAACAACTAACATATTAAAGTTAATAAACATTAATTAAAACCTACTGACCTATATTTTCTCCAAAACAAAGTTTCATAACGTTCTAAAAGTTATATCTTTTATTCGCCGATGATGTCACGTTATCCTGCCCACTATTTTCAGCACTGCATGTTCAAAATACTTAAACCAATAACTTTGTGTTTAAAGCGCCATTTTGAAACCTAGGTATTGTAAACGGATTGGTACAGAGCAAAGGATACCCACGGAGTGGGTTTGGAAAACAATTAAATTTGCAGACAAGATTTCTGATATACGGTAGAGATATGTTAATGAAATGCTATTGATAAAAAGCGTATTTGGGGTAGTTAGTTAGTAACAGGCATAGAAAATATTTACTTACAGTGGCCCTTTAAGAGTTTTAAACTACAACGCTGTAGCATGAAACTCTTAACTAATGTGCTAAAAAGTACACTAACACCCATTAACTACCTATTAACCCCTAAACCGAGGCCCCCCACATCGCAAACACTAAAATAAAATTTTTAACCCCAAATCTGCCGAACCGGACATCGCCGCCACTATAATAAATATATTAACCCCTAAACCGCCACACTCCCACATCGCAAACATTAGTTAAATATTATTAATCTGCCGTCCCTAACATCGACGCCACTTACCTACATTTATTAACCCCTAATCTGCCGCCCCCAATGTCGCCGCCACTATATTAAAGTTATTAACCCCTAAACCTAAGTCTAACCCTAACCCTAACACCCCCTAACTTAAATATAATTAAAATAAATAAAAATTACTATAATTAACTAAATTATTCCTATTTAAAACTAAATACTTACCTGTAAAATAAACCCTAAGCTAGCTACAATATAACTAATAGTTACATTGTAGCTATCTTAGGGTTTATTTTTATTTTACAGGCAAATTTGTATTTATTTTAACTAGGTACAATAGTTATTAAATAGTTATTAACTATTTAATAACCACCTTGCTAAAATAAATACAAAAGTAGCTGTAAAATAAAACCTAACCTAAGTTACAATTACACCTAACACTACACTATAATTAACTTATTTCCATAAATTAAATACAATTAAATTAAATTATCTAAAGTACAAAAAAACAAACACTAAATTACAGAAAAAAATAAACAAATTAAAAGATTTTTAAACTAATTACACTTAATCTAAACCCCAAACAAAATAAAAAAGCCCTACCCTACACAAAATTAAAAATATCCCTTAAAAGGGCCTTTTGCGGGGTATTGCCCCAAAGTAATCAGCTCTTTTACCTGTAAAAAAAAAAGTACAAATCTCCCCCAACATTAAAACCCACCACCCACACAACCAACCCTACTCTAAAAACCACCCAATACCCCCTTAAAAAAAACTAACACTAACCCCTTGAAGATCACCTTACCGGGAGAAGTCTTCATCCAACTGGGCCGAAGTACTCAACGAAGCCAGGAGAAGTCTTCATCCAAGCCGGGCGAAGTGATCCTCCAGACAGGCAGAAGTCTTCATCCAGACGGCATCTTCTATCTTCATCCATCCAGCGCGTAGCGGGTCCATCTTCAAGACATCCGACAAGGAGCATCCTCTTCTGACGACGGCTAAGACTGAATGAAAGTTCCTTTAAATTATGTCATCCAAGATGGCGTCCCTTCCATTCCGATTGGCTGATAGAATTCTATTAGCCAATCGGAATTAAGGTAGAAAAAATCCTATTGGCTGATGCAATCAGCCAATAGGATTGAGCTCGCATTCTATTGGCTGATTGGAACAGCCAATAGAATGCAAGCTCAATCCTATTGGCTAATTGGATCAGCCAATAGGATTGAAGTTCAATCCTATTGGCTGATTGCATCAGCCAATAGGATTCTTTCAACCTTAATTCCAATTGGCTGATAGAATTCTATCAGCCAATCGGAATTGAAGGGACGCTATCTTGGATGACGTCATTTAAAGGAACCTTCATTCAGTCTTAGCCGTCGTCAGAAGAGGATGCTCCACGTTGGATGTCTTGAAGGTGGACCTGCTCCGCGCCGGATGGATGAAAAAAGAAGATGCCGTCTGGATAAAGACTTCTGCCCATCTGGAGGACCACTTCGCCCGGCTTGGATGAAGACTTCTCCCGGCTTCATTGAGGACTTCGGCCCGGTTGGATGAAGACTTCTCCCGGTAAGGTAATCTTCAAGGGGTTAGTGTTAGTTTTTTTTTAAGGGGGTATTGGGTGGGTTTTAAAGTAGGGTTGGTTGTGTGGGTGGTGGGTTTTAATGTTGGGGGGGATTTGTACTTTTTTTTTTACAGGTAAAAGAGCTGATTACTTTGTGGCAATGCCCCGCAAAAGGCCCTTTTAAGGGCTATTTTTAATTTAGTGTAGGGTAGGGCTTGTTTTATTTTTGGGGGGCTTTTTTATTTTGTTAGGGGGATTAGATTAGGTGTAATTAGTTTAAAAATCTTGTAATTTGTTTATTATTTTCTGTAATTTAGTGTTGTTTCTTTTGTATTTTAGATCGTTTAATTTAATTGTATTTAATTTAGGGAAATAATTTAATTATAGTGTAGTGTTAGGTGTAATTATAAATTAGGTTGGGTTTTATTTTACAGGTACTTTTTTTATTTTATTTTTTTCAAAAATTTTTTATTGAGGTTTATAATCGTACAAAGTAAAAGACAAAAAGCAAACATACAGAAATGGTAAAGTTACATACCAATGTCGTACTTCTGATCTAGTACAAGTAAGAACTAGAAAATAATAACATTCATGCAATATAGGTATAGACCAGTATAGATAAACTAGCTTTATGGTATTCAAAAAAGTGACACACAATATCATCTTGAACCTCATTTTTCTTCTTTTTGATATAAACCTTCTGTTCAGGACTAGCTGGGCCACTCTTGGACTCCTGGTCGCTTATAAGAGTATGCTACAGAAGGTGGGAAATATAAGACCACTTTTGGGCCTTTTTTAAAACTAAACATAGAAATAAATGGTTATCCATAAAAGCTCAGAATTGCATGCATTATTAACTTAAAATTTCAACAAATAAAAGGAGAAATAGGGGATACTATAGAGAGAGACTTCAATTTAAGGTTTAGAATTTCACACCCAATTTTTAAAAAGTATAGAGAAGTAACTAGAAATACACGAATGTGATTTCACCCTGATATGAAGTAGGGTCATTATTGAACCCTCGTAACTATATATACATATCAGTGTTGAGGAGGAGATTAACTAAAATTATTGTAATTAAGCACAGATAAATTAAGTGCAGGGTTTCGTCTAAATGGTGCCTACGGGGCAATCCAAAACCTGACTGATATACAGTTGGCAAGCCCCACATTCCCATTATATTGTAAATATATGTACTTATGTGACTGATCAAAGCGTCCTTATTATAAAACTCTTACACTGTTCTAACAAACCAAGATAAATTAACTCAACCTATTTGAATAACATAGACACTCACACTGAGTACTTTGTGAACTCCAGCCTAGATTGAATATAGCTTTTATATGGGATACACAAATATAACATTTCATAAAGTGTCTCAAGTGACTATGAGCAGATGTATGATTCAATGGAAAGCTCTGATAATTGACTTTTCATGTTAACTATGGCTATACAAACTATAGGAGAGCATTTCTAGACAATAGGAAATATGTGTCAGCCTTTTCTTTTAGACTATCTTCAAAATATAAACAAGTTTAAAAAGAAGTCTTTCAGGGATCTTAAATTTTCACAGGTGTAGCTGAAAGTATCATCTTCTTAGCGTAGAGATCAGGGAAATCCTGTAACCACCCTATGCATAGCTGGAATGCATGAGCATGAAATCAAACATATGTTTAGGCAAAATTGCATATAGGCAGAAGGGGCAAATCTAAGTATATAAGATATCAAGAACACAGTCTGAACAGTAATCCAATAGAACAAATCCGTCTAAACGTTCCACAGATAACAGGGAACTTGTGGTTATCAACTGCATTGTCCTGAGGGAAAGTTTCACTGGCTTATTACAAGGATTTTTAAAGGGGTCCTGAGCGAACACCATGACCATAGAAAAATGCAATTTGCCATTGATACTCAGGATTATCTGTCTCTTAGTTAAAAGTTCAACCAATCCCAACAATGTTGAAAGTGCTGGGGCCACAGTGTATCTCTGAGCTAGAACGGAGGAGCAGTGTAACATGACATAGTCTTCTGAAATCAATCTCACATGGTAAGATGTTGTATTGTAGCATAATCAATACAGCCTCCCCAATTCCCCCTGACTTCCAGCTCTGATTCTCCTGCTCCACTGTGCTCTGCAAATTCAGTGCCATGTCTTGACTAGAGCTCTGTTGAAAATAATCTACCTTCCCCGCCACGAGCGGCCGCCCCGCCACAGGTACTGGTATCTCTCCTTTTGACAGGGGGAACAGGGGCCAGGGTTCCTCCGAAATATAGTGTTCAGCGCACCGGTCAGCTTTACAGGCAATGTGTGACTGGCTGCTATATTCGACTGGGGAGGAATCCTGCTGCACTAGGCATACCTTATTCTGCGCTGCTCTCCGAAGTGTCTCGTGGCCAACAGGTCCCTGTTGTTATGGCGGTTCATGCCGGGTTATAGTATCCGAGTCTTGGCTATCGCATATTTCCTCAGATTCTATAGCAGAAGCTGCCTCCGTTATGGATGACATCCGATGAAATGAGGCCTCTTTACGTTCCAAATGATATACTTTCACTAGATCAGTCTCTTTTCCGGTAATGATCTCTGCCCCGCATTTGTGCAGTACTTTTACCATTTCCTCTTCAACGTAAGATAGACTAGCGCTCAATAGCTCAATAATCCTGCAGCTTAATTGGACATCCATAGTGGAATCAAGCTGGTTTTCTTTCTACAGCATAACTTGCTGGGTATACTGATAAATCAGAGAAATGGGGGGTAGAGAAAGGTTTAGGCCGCTTCACGACCTCTGCTACGCACCTTCTCTATTTCAGGCTGCCTATTCTTAATGATGTAAAAAAAACACATGAATCTGTTCCTGGAGTGATGCTTGTCCCAGTTTCAGTGAATAGGATAAGATCCAGAAACTTTTGGAGAGATAAATAGCAGTTTTATCAGCTCTTTCAGTCAGACAAAGCTTAACATGCAGCCATCTTGGTCGGTGGTTAGACCCGCCCCCCCTATTTTACAGGTACTTTTGTATTTATTTTAGCTAGGTGGTTATTAAATAGTTAATAACTATTTAATAATTATTGTACCTAGATAAAATAAATACAAAAATAATAAATAAAAAAATAAAAATAAACCATAAGATAGCTACAATGTAACTATTAGTTATATTGTAGCTAGCTTAGGGTTTATTTTACAGGTAAGTAATTAGTTTTAAATAGGAATAATTTAGTAAATTATAGTAATTTTATTTAGATTTCTTTTAATTATATTTAAGTTAGGGGGTGTTAGGTTTAGGGTTAGACTTAGGTTTAGGGGTTAATAACTTTAATATAGTGGCGGCGACGTTGGGGGTGGCAGATTAGGGATTAATAAATGTAGGTAGGTGGCGGCGATGTTAGGGCCGGCAGATTAGGGGTTAATAATATTTAACTGTTTGCGAGGCGGGAGCGCGGCGGTTTAGGGGTTAATATGTTTGTTATAGTGGCGGCGACGTTGAGGGCAGCAGATTAGGGGTTAATAAATGTAGGTAGGTGGCGGCGACATTGGGGGCGGCAGATTAGGGGTTAATAAATATAATGTAGGTGTCGGCAATGTTGGGGGCAGCAGATTAGGGGTTCATAAGTATAATGTAGGTGGCAGCAGTGTCTGGAGCGGCAGATTAGGGGTTAATAATATAATGTAGGTTGCGGCGATGTCGGGGGCGGCAGATTAGGGGTTAATAAGTGTAAGATTAGAGGTGTTTAGACTCGGGGTTCATGTTAGGGTGTTAGGTGTAGACATAAATATTATTTCCCCATAGGAATCAATGGGGCTGCGTTAAGGAGTTTTACGCTGCTTTTTTGCAGGTGTTAGACTTTTTTTCAGCCGGCTCTCCCCGTTGATTCCTATGGGGAAATCGTGCACGAGCACGTTACACCAGCTCACCGCTAACGTAAGCAGCGCTGGTATTGGAGTGCGGTAATGAGCAAAATTTTGCTCAACGCTCGCTTCTTGTCTGGTTTGTAAAAACCCGTAATACCAGCGCTGTCTGTAAGTGAGTGGTGAGCATAAACTGCTCCTTAGCACCGCTCAGCCTCTAACGAAAAACTCTTAATCTAGGTGATAGTATTTAGATTATGATAGGTATTATTAGGTAATAATTGTAACTTTAATTTAGTTATATTTTAATTAGGTTAAAGTTAGGGGTGTTAGGTTTAGGGGTTAATATAGTTTAATTTAGGTTGTTGCGATGTGGGGGCCGGCGCTTTAGGGGTTAAAAGGTTTAGTTAGTATTGGCAATGTTTGAGAACAGCGGTTTAGGGGTTAATAGAACGGCGGTTTAGGGGTTAATGGGTTCAGTTGGTGTTGGCGATGTGGGGGGTGCGGTTTAGGGGTTAATAGGTTTTGTTTGTGTCTGCAATGTTTTGGAATGGCGGTTTAGGTGTTAATATGTTTAGTTACTGTTGTCGATGGGGGTTGTGTGGTTTAGGAGTTAATAGGTTTAGGTAGTGTTAGTGATGTGGGGGGGCGGCAATTTAGGGGTTAATAGCTTTATTTAGTGGTGGCTATGTTTTGGAATGGCGGTTTAGGGGTTAATAGGTTTAGTTAGTGTTGGTGATGTGGGGGGTGTGGTTTAGGGGTTGATAGGTTTAGTTCATGTCAGCGATGTGGGGGGTGCAGTTTAGGGGTTAAAAGGTTTAGGTAGTGTTAGTGATGTGGCGGGATGGCGATTTAGGGTTTAATAGCTTTATTTAGTTGCGGCGTGGGTGGCGGTGGTGGTTTAACATGATTTTTGTTTTCTGCAATCGCCAGAACATTAGCTAGAAATAACGATCCGGTCCATAATAAAGATTCGGTCCGACATTAATAATAATTTGGTAACGGTTTCCAATGCATCCAAATTTCAAAATTCGGAACGACACAAATAAATTTCAAAACCGAATTACTGACACATACCAAATTAATTTTTTTATGGCGCGAATCTAAACGAAACGAACCAAGTTTTTCGATCACGTACATGTCTAGTAAGTAGCAGTCATGCCAAAAAGCTAAACAGAACTCAAAGTCAGATCACACCTCACAAAACAAGCTCCAAACACCTGAACCCAGCACAAGCGTGATACCTAGGGCAAGATTACATATGCGTCATCGCCTGCAAAACCCGGTTTTGCTATCACATATACGGCGCCGCATTTAAATGCGGCCCGTATATTTCACCCGTCGCCCGCAATTTTTACTCCCATAAGCTAACATAGAACTGCGTCACAAGTCGGTATCACATAGTCAGCTCAAGGACTTATGCGGCGAAAATTGAGAAATTTTACTCCATTTTCACCTCGCGACATATAGCAGCAAGACTTACACTGAAAATGTGAGCACCGTAACTCCCTGAAAATATTAACAAACACCTAACGCATGCACAATATCTATCTACCTGTCAACAGCCACTCCCCGCCGCTATAACTAATAAAACTATTAACCTCTAATCCGCAATTAACCCACATCGCAATAAACCTAATAAATGTATTAACCCCTAATCTGCCATTCACTTACATCGCAATAAACCTAATAAATGTATTAACCCCTAATCCGCCATTCACCCACATCACAATAAACCTAATAAATCTATTAACCCCTAAACCGCCAAAGCCCACAATGCAATTAACCTAATTAAGCTATTAACACTAACACTAAAAAACCTAAGCTACCCATTGCCCCAAAGGGGCATTTGTATGAGCATTGCCCTTAAAAGGGCATTCAGCTCTTTTTCAGTGCCCAAAATCCCTATTCTAAAAAAAACAAACCCCCAAAAAATAAAATCCTAACTCTAACCCCCAAATAGGTACTCACCATTCCTGAAGTCCGGCAGATAAAGTCTTCTTCCAAGCGGTGAAGTCTTTTTCCAAGCGGCAATATCTTCTTCCATCGCATCGACGTCTTCTATATTCATCCAGGACCAAGCCAATGCAGAGCAAACATGAGATGTTCAAATCAGCCAAAAGGATTTCAGTAACTTTCATCCTATTGGCTGATTTGAATTTGAAGAATCAAATCAGCCAATAGGAATGCAAGGTACCCCATATTTAAACGCGTACCTTGAATTCAATCCTCAGTGTGGGGCGGTGATCGTACGAAGAGGCTCTGCGGTCGCCTTTCTTCTGTTCCGCGCTCATCTCCACTCTGTGTTGGCTTGGTCCTGGATGAAGATAGAAAACATTGCCACGCTGCAAGGAGATATTGCCGCTTGGAAGAAGACTTTCTCCGCCGCACTTCAGGAACGGTGAGTACCTATTTGGGGGTTAGAGTTAGGATTTTTTTTTATTATTATTTTTTTTAGAATAGCGATTTTGGGCACTGAAAAAAGAGCTGAATGCCCTTTTAAGGAAGTAAAAGAGCTGAATGCCCTTTTAAAGGCAATTCCCATACAAATGCCCCTTTAGGGGCAATGGGTAGCTTAGGTTTTTTAGTGTTAGGTTTTTTTATTTTGAGGGGTTAGGTGGGCGGGGGGGGGGGGCTTACTGTTAGTGGGGACTTAGATTTTTTTTTTAATGCAAAAGAGCTGTTTAATTTAGGGCAAAGTCCTACAAAAAGCCCTTTTTAGTTTAGTATTAAATTAGGGGGTGTTTTTATTTTGGGGGCTTTTTTATTTTCATAGGGATTAGGTGTAATTTTTTTTATTTTTGATAATTTGGTTTATTATTTTTTGTAATGTTAGACTTTTTTATTTTTTGTAATTTTAGATTATTTTAATTTAATCTTAGTTTTGTTTTTCTAAGTACTGTTAGGATTTTTTATTTTAATTGTAATTTAGTATTTTATTATTTTATGTAATTTGGGGTTATTTTAAGGGGTGTTAGGTTAGGGGGTTTAGTAATTAAATTAGGTTAATTGCGATGTGGGGGTTTGGTGGTTTAGGGGTTAATAGATTAATTAGGTTTATTGTGATGTGGGGTTTTTGCGGTTTAGGGGTTAATAGATTAATTAGATTTATTGTGATGTAGGGGTTTGGCGGTTTAGGGGTTAATACTTTTATTAGGTAGATTGCGATGTGGGTGAATGGCGGATTAGGCGTTAATAGTTTAATTAGGCATATTGCGTTGTGGGGGTTGTCGGTTGAGGGGTTAATACATTTATTATTAGTTACGATATGGGGTGATGGTGGATATAGGGGTCTTGACGTGTGGGCTTTATTTTTGGGAGGCGGGTTTGACTTTTACGGGAGATTTGATATTTATTTTTATTTTCTTAGGTGCCGGCAGTTTCTAAAGTGCCATAAGTCACTGGCGACTCCAGAAATTTGTATTTACACACATTGCTGGACATCGCTAGTTTATCTGACTTACTGCAGTTTATGAACTGCTGGCAGGGTTTATGTGATTCCCCGATGTGCAAGGTGAAATTACGGGCGACGCGAGTTTCAGCAGTTACGCTGAAGCCTGCGCCGCATATGTAATCTCGCCTCTGTTTTCTAAGGTTGCAATCACTTTCAGGAATGAGTTAAGATTTCTGCTTCACTAGAAAATGTGAATTTATAGTCTAATCAACTTAGCTTTTACAGCATTGTAGCAGTGCTTGACAGTAAAATTCTAGCCATTATAGTAAGTGATAGCACTACTAGTACAAGGGAGTAGAAATAAGCCTTATTGGGTTTCTGGTTGATAGGAAAATTTGTCACTTGAAATAGTAATTTATTATTTTGCTGTAGTAATTGCATGAAAATAAGCTTTTGCTAAGTAAAAACATTCTGCAATCATTCACTTAAATATTATTTTGCATTTCAGCCTGGCAGAACTAATTAAAGTATTTGGGTTTGTTAATGAGCATTAAAGACTCATGTTCCAAATGTTTGTTCTTTTAACCTCAGCAAACACATACTGTGCTGCTTCACTATAAAATGTCCTAATTGAAACCCTTCACTACATGGATCTCAAGGTCGTAGTCTCAAGGTCACAAGGAAATAACCATACAGTTTGATTTGTATTTACCCTGAAGGAGTAAACATCTGTAAAATGCATTTTACATACAAGGTTGGGATTACCAGTTGCCTTGCATACATGAAAATCTACTGCGTTGAAGAATAAGCCTTATAATTGCTCCAATATTTGAGGATGTAAACCAATTTATAATTGGTTTTATAAAATTAGCTAACACTAAAGCTGTCCGATTTAACTCCTTGCAGATGATTTGTGGCCAAACACAAATTATAATTTTCAAGGACCTGTAATTTAAATTGGCAGAGCTGATTTACTGGACTTTATTAAATAGACCATAAACATAAAAAATGACTTGTTTATTTAAATGCATCACTTGTCATTCCTAGAAGCAAACCTTGATAAACAAGTGGAAAAAGAAAGACTGCACTGTCCATTTAAATAAAGTGTGTTTAAATAAGTTAAAAATTGAAGAAAAATATTAAAGAGTCTACTAGTTAGAACATTCTGATACACAATTATATAAATATAAGTATTTGCTTCTCGGACATGTGACGGAATTTTTCCGTCATAAAACAATTGAGCAAACTGAAAGCTGTGTCCTTAAAGGGTTAAATATAATAAGGTCAATAAATCAATATAGAAACGAAAGGGATTTAAAATAATTAATAATAAAATAATGCATATATTTAGTTGTTAAGAAAAACACCTTTTTACCACAGTTATTAGAAATTATTGAATATATTTCAACCACCCTACAGTATTTTTCTGGGCTTAAAGGAACATGAAACCCACATTTTTTTTCTTTTATGATACAAATAGAGCATACAATGTTACACAAAAATGTACTCCTGTTATCAAATTTGCTTCATTCTCTTGATATCCTTTGTTGAATGAGCAACATTGCCCTCCTGGAAACTAGCTGAGCAGATCAGGTGAGCATATGAAACAAGGTATTTTTGTGCAACCACCAATCAGCAGCTAGCTCCCAATTATGCATTGCTGCTCCTGTGTTTAGCTAGGTATGTTTTTCAACTATAGTATACCAAGAGAAGGAGGCAAATTACATAATAGAAGTAAATTGGAAAGTTGTTTAAAATCACGTTCTATCTGAGTCGTGAAAGTAACATTTTGAATTTCATGTCCCTTTAAATCTCAAAGCTCCATCCAGATTCTTACTCATAAGGATAATTTTGTTTTATTTTTTTCCCAAAATAATATCTAATATACAGTATAAGCACCATTACTTAAATACATAGGCACCGCTTTACTACTACATAGAGGAGGTTCTCTGGAAGGTTAATGCTGGTGTCTATTAGAAGCTATCTGTCAGGATTGGGCCTGTTGTAGGAGCAAACAAGGAGGTGAGAGCCAAAGTATGTTTCTATTTAGCTTCCAAATAACCTCTCAAAGTCCCACATCTTCCTTGTGATGTGTACTGGCTTCTCTTAAAGGGACAGAAAACCCAATTGTTTTTCTTTCATGATTCAGATAGAGCATACAATTTTAAACAACTTTCCAAATTACTTCTGTTATTAAATTTTCTTCGTTTTCTTGTTAGCCTTTGTTGAAAACCTGGGATGTAAGCTCATGAGTGTGCATGTGTCCACAACACTATATGGCAGCTTTTTTGCAACAATGTTACACATTAGCAGGAGCACTAGTTGGGAGCACTATTTCCTGGCATGCAGTTCCTCAGGAATGTGCACGCTCCCTACCTAGGTATCCCTTCAACAAAGAATAACATGAGAACGAAACAAATTTGATAATAGAAGATCATTGGAAACTTTTAAAAAATTGTATTCTCTATCTAAATAATAAAAGACATTTTTTGGATTTACTGTCCCTTTAATATTAAAAAAGCCAACTGGGTCCAGAGAAACATACATTGGATTGGATATTATTAACTTTACTTCTGTTTTCATTCTTTTAAATATTTTGATAAAAGTTTACAGTTGAAGCTGTGGAGCACCGCAATCCTGTTTCCATGATTGTTCCCCTGAAAGTCACCTAACCTTGAAAACCAAAGTGAGACTACTACATTCCTTCCAGTTAATAATCCTGGGATTCTATATCTGTACAAGTCCAGATCTTTGTGTGTTGCTCTTTCTGGCTCTGAAAATAGCTGAATGCCACTTCCTGTGGCCATGTTCGGCATTCGAATCCGGACTTTCTCCCATGCCTAGTTTATTATCGATACACTGCAAAAATATTTCCCAACGACTACACAAATTCAATTTGAGGCTGAGGTTGTATTATAATTGCAACCATTGGGTTCTTGTGAGAAACTTTAATACTAATGGGAATAAGGAACATTACTGCCTGGTAGTTTAGTTACCGCTAGATTACAAGTCTGTGCGTTCCTCTTTTAATGCTGAAAATATGGTATTTTCAGCGTTAAAACAGCAACGCAGCCATAACAAGTCTTGTCGGTATAGGTGTACCGCAAGCCTTTTAGCCTGTAATGCAACGTCAGTACTGCACTCTTAAAGATGAAGTTTTTTAATGGGATTCCCATAGTGCTGGTATTACAAGTTTTGCGTTCTGGCTAAAAAAACGGCATTACAGCCTAAAATGACAAGATATGTAACACCATCTAAAAGCAGTAGTTATGAGTTTTACGCTACAAATCTGTAACATAAAACTCATAACTAAACTGCTACAAAGTACACTAAACACGCATAAACTACCTATTAACCCCTAAACCGAGGCCCTCCAGCATCGCAAACACTATATCAAATTTATTAACCCCTAATCTGCCGCTCCTGACATTGCCGCCACTAAAAATAATTATTAACCCCTATTCCGCCGCTCCCCGACATCGTCACCACTATCATAAAGTTATTAACCCCTAAACTGCCGCCCTCCCGCATCGCAAACACTATTTAAATATTTTTAACCCCTAATCTGCCATCCGCCCCCACTATACTTATGTTATTAAGCCCTACACTGCCACCACTATAATAAACCTATTAACCCTAAAACCGAAAGCCCCACAATCCAATAAACTAAATTAAACTAGTAACCCCCAAACCTAAAGCCCCCCTAACTTTAGATTAAAATTACAATTTCCCCATCTTAAATTAAATTAAAATTTACCTGTCAACTTAAAAAAACTAAGTTTAAACTAGCAATTAAACTAATATAATTATTAAACTAAAATTAAACTAAATACCAATTAAATAAAACTAAACTACACATTAAAAAGATCCTAACACTACTCTAAAAATTACAAAGTATCTAATAACAAAACAAAAAAAAAATACAAAAAATAACAAACACTAAATTCCGAAATTATCCAAAATAAATAAGAATTACACCTAATCTAATAGCCCTATCAAAATAAAAAATCCCACCCAAAATAAAAAAAACCCTAGCCTACAATAAACTTCCAATAGCCCTTAAAGGGGCCTTTTGTTGGGCATTGCCCTAAGTTAAACAGTTCTTTTACCTGTAAAAAAAAAATACAAAGAACCCCCCAACAGTAAAACCCACCAGCCAACCAACCCCCCAAAATAAAAAACCTAACACGCCGGATGTCTTCAGGATGGACCCGCTCCACGCCGCCGGAATCAAGATAGAAGATGCTGCCTGGATGAAGATTGAAGAGGCCGTCTGGATAAAGACTTCTCGTAGCTTGGACGAGGACTTCGCCTCTGGGATGAAGATTGAAGAGGCCTCCTGGATGAAGACTTCTCGGCGCCTGGATGAAGATCGTTCAAGCAGGACTTCAAAAACTGTAAATGGATCATCGGGGGTTAGTGTTAGGCATTTTTAAGGGTTTTTTTGGGTGGGTTTTTATTTTAGATTAGGGTTTGAGCAGCAAAATAGCTAAATGCTCTTTTAAGGACAATGCCCATCTGAATGCCCTTTTCAGGGCAATGGTTAGCTTAGGGTTTTTTAGATTTTGGGGGGGTGTGGGTTTGTAATGTTAGTGGGGGTTTGTACTTTTTTACAGATAAAAGAGCTGTTTAACCTAGGGCAATGCCCTACAAAAGGCCCTTTTAAGGGCCATTGGTAGTTTATTCTAGATGAGTTTTTTTATTTTGGGGTGTTATTTTTTTTTTTTAAATGGGTATTAGAATAGGCATAAATTTTATTATTTTTTATAATTTGTTTGTTATTTTGTGTATTGTATTAGTTTTTTTGTTTTGGGTGGGTTTTTATTTTTAGATTAGGGCTTGGGCAGCAAAAAAGCTAAATGCCCTTTTAAGGGCAATGCCCATAAAAATGCCCTTTTCAGGGCAATGGGTAGATTAGGTTTTACTTTATTTTTAGTTTGTGGGTTTGGGGGGTGGGGGTTTCTATACTGTTAGGGGGTGTTTGGTTTTTTTATTAGCAAAAGAGCTGTTAACTTTAGGGTAATGCCCTACAAAAGGCCCTTTTAAGGGCCCTTGGAAGTTTGGGGGTGGGTATTAGAATAGGAATAAATTTTATTATTTTGTATAATTTTGTTTGTTATTTTTTGTAATGGTAGGATTTTTTATTTTTTTGTAATTTAAGTGTGGGGGGGTTTGTATTGGTAGGTTTTTATTTTTGTAATGTTAGGTTTTAGTGTAAGGCAACTTCGGTTTATTTCACAGGTAAGTTTGTATTTATTTTAACTAGGTAGTTAATAAATAGTTAATAACTATTTACTAACTAGTCTACCTAGTTAAAATTAAACTGTAATAATTAGTCACTTGCAAGTGTTTTTCTTTTATTTGCATGTTGCTTCATTAGAATAAATTTACTACTTTACTTCTTTCAATACCCGTGCTCTGCTCAAGACATTCTTTGTTACTTACTACCTACTGTATGTCATATCTAACCTAGGACCCAAGGATTCCTAACAGAACATTGCCCAGAGCATAACACTGCTTCTGCCGACCTGCCTTCTTCCCATAGTGCATCTTGTTGCATCTCTTCCCCAACACACACGCACTCATCAAGGGCACTTTGACGGTGGCTACGCAACCCCATACGCAGCATACTGCGATGTACTGTGTGTTCTATCATGGCCAGCATTAATTTTTTTCAGCAATTTCAGCTAGCCTTCTCTCCCCACGTGCATCAATTAGCCTTGGGTGCCCATGATCCTAACGCCGGTTCACCAGTTATCCTTTATTGCACCACTTTTGGTAGGTGCTAACCACTGCATACCAGGAACACCCATCATCTAGTCATCACTATTTGGCCCTTGTCAAAGTCACTCAGATCTTTTCGCCTGACCATTTTTCCTGCTTTCAACACATGAAATTCAAGAACTGACTGTTCACTTGCTGCCTAATACATCCCACCCCTTGACAGGTGCCATTGTGACGATATACAGTATCTCACAAAAGTGAGTACACCCCTCACATTTTTGTAAATATTTTATTATATCTTTTAATGTGATAACACTGAAGAAATGACACTTTGCTAGAATGTTAAGTAGTGAGTGTACAGCCTGTATAACAGTGTAAATTTGCTGTCCCCTCAAAATAACTCAACTCACTGCCATTAATGTATAAACCATTGGCAACAAAAGTGATTACACCTCTAAGTGGAAGTGTCCAAATTGGACCCAATTAGCCATTTTCCCTCCCCAGTGTCATGTGACTCGTTAGTGTTACAAGGTCTCAGGTGTGAATGGGGAGCAGGTGTGTTAAATTTGGTGTTATCTCTCTCACACTCTCTCATACTGGTCACTGGAAGTTCAACATGGCACCTATATGGCAAAGAACTCTCTGAGGATCTGAAAAAAAGAATTGTTGCTCTACATAAAGATGGCCTAGGCTATAAGAAAATTGGCAAGACCCTGAAACTGAGCTGCAGCACGGTGTGCAAGACCATACAGCAGTTTCACAGGACAGGTTCCACTCAGAACAGGCCTCATGTTGGTCAACCAAAGAAGTTGAGTGCACATGCTCAGCGTCATATCCAGAGGTTGTCTTTGGGAAATAGACGTATGAGTGCTGCCAGCATTGCTGCAGAGTTTGAAGGGGTGGGGGGTCAGCCTGTCAGTGCTCAGACCATACGCTGTACATTGCATCAAATTGGTCTGCATGGCAGTTGTCCCAGAAGGAAGCCTCTTCTAAAGATGATGCACAAGAAAGCCCGCAAACAGTTTGCTTAAGACCAGCAGATTAAGGACATGGATTACTGGAACCATGTCCTGTGGTCTGATGAGACAAAATAAACTTATTTTGTTTAGATGGTGTCAAGCGTGTGTCGCGACAACCAGGTGAGGAGTACAAAGACAAGTGTGTCTTGCGTACAGTCGAGCATGGTGGTGGGAGTGTCATGATCTGGGCCTGCATGAGTGCTGCCGGCATTGGGGAGCTACAGTTCATTGAGGGAACCATGAATACCAACATGTACTGTGACATACTGAAGCAGAGCAGGATCCCCTCCCTTCGGAGACTGGGCCACATGGAAGTATTCCAACATGATAATGACCCCAAACACACCTCCAAGATGAACACTGCCTTGCTAAAGAAGCTGAGGGTAAAGGTGATGGACTGCCAAAGCATGTCTCCAGACATAAACCCTATTGAGCATCTGTGGGGCATCCTCAAAAGGAATATGGGGGAGTGCAAGGTCTCTAACATCCACCAGCTCCGTGATGTCATCATGGAGGACTGGCAAATTCCAAAAGGGCTAATATCCAGCACAAATGTCCCAAGGTGTGTGCACACACTGTGTGGGGTTAACTGTCAAACCCCCAGGAATAATATCAAATGACCACAGCAGCACCACTTGTAGTTTCCAAATCTTCTTTATTCCATATTACACAGACAGCAAACAGTAATAAAACAGAACAACGTTTCGGGTCAAACACCCTTATTCATGTTCATACAGTGTATGTACCCATTAGCCAACTTAAGTACCTGTAGACAGGTGAGACCACACCTCTTTATTTAACACCTTATACCGTTATGGTTCTCATTTGTATCTACTGACCTCCTGGTGGCCTACACCTATATATACTATTTTTCAATAAAAAAATATACATTTATACAATTTAAAACACATCTAAAAAGACGTGGAAAGCAGCAGATCTAACACAAAGATTAAGTCTAAGACAACGTACAATGTGTCACATAACTTATATAGATAAATCCTGAAATCAGCCTTTATATAAATACACTCAAATCAAGTTCCCTATTCATACCTTTGGGAATTAATGACTCTAGTTTATTTATCCAAAAGGCTTCACGCCTCTTAAGTAATAATTCCCTATTGCCTCCTCTTCTAGGAATGGGTACATAATCAATAATTTGAAACCTCAACTGTGAGATAGTTTGGCCTTTTTTAAAAAAATGGTATGCTTCAGGAGCATTAAGGTAAATAGTCCTAATATTTGATTTATGTTGTAGGATTCTATCCCTGACCCGTTGGGTCAACTCGCCAATGTAAATTATGCCACACGGACACTTAATTAGATATATTACAAAGGTGGAATTACAATTATAGTACCCTTTGATCCTAAAGTTCTGACCCGTTAAGGGGTGAGAAAAGCTATCTCCTTTAATCATATTGTTACAATTTGAACAATTAAGGCAAGGGAAACAGCCATTATTCTTTGCAGTTATAAAGCCCTGTCTACTCTTCTTTTTACTACCCACATCAGCCCTGATTAACTTATCTCTTAGACTGGGGAGTCTAGTGTATGCGGACATAGGTGGCTGTTTAAAGGCTTTCACTTCAGGGTTACACTCATTTAAAATGTGCCAAAGTTTTCGTAATATTCTTTGGATTCTTAGGCTATAGGCATTATATTCTGAGATAAATACCAACCTGTCAGGGTCCTTCTTACTTAGGCTATTCTCCTTATTGACCCTTCCGTTTGGTAATTTCAGTACTTTTTTAATAACATCCTCTATCATGTTATTTTGTGTCTCAATCTATGTCTTTTATTAAAGACACAAATGATTTTTTGGAGTAAATTGGTAGCTTATCTGGGTCTATGGATAAATGTATCTTGTACAGCTTGGATATTGTAAGTCTCTACACATCAATACCCCATACTAGTGGCTTAGATGCAATAAGTTTTGTCATTTCTAAAAGTAATAGATTCTCATTGGAACAACAACAGTTTATAGTTGAATTGCTTGAAATGATACTGTAACTATTTTTTGTTTAAGGATACATATTATGTGCAGAAACAGGGGACAGCTATGGGGTCCAACGTCACTCCCACCTATGCCAATGTTTTTATGAACACCTTTAAAAAAAAGATTTGTGTAGGAAAATAAACTTTTCCTACTATGTGGAGCCACCTGGTGGCGCTACATAGATTATATCTTTGGCATTTGGTTGGGCGACATTGGTACCCTCCAGCGTTTTGTGCTGGAATTGAATTCTGCAACAAGTAGTATGAAATTCACATTATCCTGGAGTGAGGAGTCTATAAACTTTTTGGACACTAAGGTATATAAGGATGGGGGGGTGCTAAAAACTGATTTGTATAGAAAGGATACAGATAAGAATAGTCTCCTTCACTATACTAGTGTGCATGCCCCAGCTCTAATTAAGTAACTTCCTTTTAGTCAAATGTTAAGGGTAAGAAGGATTGTGAGAGATGATGCATTAGCCCTGGTAAGACTAAAGGAGATGGGAGATAAATTTGTGGAGCGAGGCTATCCACATAATATGATAGAGGATGTTATTAAAAAAGTACTGGAATTAACAAACGGAAGGGTCAATAAGGAGAATAGCCTAAGTAAGAAGGACCCTGACAGGTTGGTATTTATGCAATACAACAGAGATAATATTGGCACAGTGTTGTGTAAAGTTAGGAGTCTAAGAGGTAATAACCTCGGTGCTATTCCCAATAACTCGGTTACATAAGAAGGAACAAGGAGAAGAAAGGACAAAAAGTGGGAATTTATAGCACTCACGACTGCTAAGTTTGTATCTTACTGTTATTAAACAGTCAATAAATTTTGTGTTACTTAAGGTATAAAAGAATTTACTTTATTATATATACATTAAAAGTGATTAACATCACTTATCTCCTATTAGAGGAGATATCACAGAAGATAGATTCAAGATAAAATAATGTGCTAAATCGCTCATATGGGTGTACAGAAGCTCTGGGGTAAAAGCCTCCCTGTATTCCTGGCCGTAACAGGATACACGGCTTCAGGTGACAGAGGCGCACCCCCCAGTACTTCCAATGTACACTAACCAATATGAGCCAGATTAAAGTTAAAATCAAAGTTATTTGCTTCACAAATGCATTTCGGCCTCAGGACCGGCCTTTCTCAATGTGTTTCAGTTAGTCAGACTGGCAAACCGAGTGTTACATACGGCTGCTTTAAAAGCCTATCCCCTTACTCCGCTTAACCAATCAGGTGCATTCCTTTGACAACACCCTCCGGTTAGCCAATAATCACTGCGGTATACACCAATACACATACGCCCATTTCAATGACGCTGCCTATCATTTCATATTGTGTAGAATAATAGTTATTTGGAATTACACTGTTATCATCCGCCTTCAAAATCATACCTATAACACTGCCGACACCGCCTACAGTATTCATACTTGAATGATCCGGATAGCATACATCCCAGTCGCACATTATGCAAATGTATACAATAACAGGATATAATACTACGTTTATCTTCACCATTCATGAATCTGGCACTCCAGTTCAATTCAGTGTCTCTGATTTTAGGATCTTATAGGAAATTATATTTAACTATACAGAGTTAGGCATTTATGATTATAGGCATTTATGGAAGGTTATATTAGTCCACACAGAATTAGGCATTATTGGACATGTAATACAGAGTTATTTGTTCACTGAGGTTGTTCCTTTGTATATGACTGGATCGCAGTATGTGGGGGGACAGTATGGGGGGAGAGTACCTATTCCACAACTTTTCGATGTGCACTTACAGAATGCTTGCACAATACCAAGAACACAACCCCCCTAAATGGCCCATATTAGGTTCCATCCTGGTACAAAAGTACATATATATTGGGACTAGGTTCAGGGCAAATCGGGGTTAATCAGACTATGCATTATTAGGGTCTTATAAAATATGTCAGTTTCTGGAGAATGATGGTTAGGTCAAAAATCTCCAAAGTGAGATAAGCATAAAGTGTACCCCTAATTCTGGGTGCACAGTACTTGTGAAGTATTGGTAGATCACTTATACCCAAAACCAATTCACCCCTTAGTGTAATTAAGGGTGTAAACAACTGGGTGTAGTGTTTTGTAAATCACAAGTATACCCAAAAGTTATTATACTGATTCATGCCAAATGGTATTACTGAATTTAATCTAAATATCCATTGGGCTTCCCTCCTAAGTAATGCATCCTCGATTCCAAACCCCAGCATTTAAAGCTCTGGGTTTTACCATTATGTTTATCAAGAAAGTGTCTGGTAACACTTGTTATCTTTTTCCCTTTTTCCACATCTCGCGCGGCTAGTCTGATGTAGCTTTCTTGATAAACATAATGGTAAAACCCAGAGCTTTAAATGCTGGGGTTTGGAGGTGGCAATACCGAGGATGCATAATTACACTAAGGGGTGAATTGGTTTTGGGTATAAGTGATCTACCAATACTACACAAGTACAACCCTTGAATTGATGTGCACCCAGAATTAGGGGTACATTTTATGCTTATCTCACTTTGGAGATAGGGTAGTTTTTGACCTAACCATCATTCTCCAGAACTGACATATTTTATAAGACCCTAATAATACATAGTCTGATTAACCCCGATTTGTCCTGAACCTAGTCCCAATATATATGTACTTTTGTACCAGGATGGAACCTAATATGGGCCATTTAGGGGGGTTGTGTTCTTGGTATTGTGCAAGCATTCTGTAAGTGCACATCGAAAAGTTGTGGAATAGGTACTCTCATCCCATACTGTCCCCCCACATACTGCGATCCAGTCATATACAAAGCAACAACCTCAGTGAACAAATAACTCTGTATTACATGTCCAATAATGCCTAATTCTGTGTGGACTAATATAACCTTCCATAAATGCCTATAATCATAAATGCCTAACTCTGTATAGTTAAATATAACCTCCTATAAGATCCTAAAATCAGAGACACTGAATTGGACTGGAGTGCCAGATTCATGAATGGTGAAGATAAACGTAGTATTATATCCTGTTATTGTATACATTTGCATAATGTGCGACTGGGATGTATGCTATCCGGATCATTCAAGTATGAATACTGTAGGCGGTGTCGGCAGTGTTATAGGTATGATTTTGGAGGCGGATGATAACAGTGTAATTCCAAATAACTATTATTCTACACAATATGAAATGATAGGCAGCGTCATTGAAATGGGCGTATGTGTATTGGTGACGTCACTCGGAGAGACGTCCCAATAGAAACTCACTACATAGTAGATGAGGGAGCGGTAACATACTGCAGTGATTATTGGCTAACCGGAGGGTGTTGTCAAAGGAATGCACCTGATTGGTTAAGCGGAGTAAGGGGATAGGCTTTTAAAGCAGCCGTATGTAACACTCGGTTTGCCAGTCTGACTAACTGAAATACATTGAGAAAGGCCGGTCCTGAGGCCGAAATGCATTTGTGAAGCAAATAACTTTGATTTTAATTTTAATCTGGCTCATATTGGTTAGTGTACATTGGAAGTACTGGGGGGTGCGCCTCTGTCACCTGAAGCCGTGTATCCCGTTACGGCCAGGAATACAGGGAGGCTTTTACCCCAGAGCTTCTGTACACCCATATGAGCGATTTAGCACATTATTTTATCTTGAATCTATCTTCTGTGATATCTCCTCTAATAGGAGATAAGTGATGTTAATCACTTTTAATGTATATATAATAAAGTAAATTCTTTTATACCTTAAGTAACACAAAATTTATTAACTGTTTAATAACAGTAAGATACAAACTTAGCAGTCGTGAGTGCTATAAATTCCCACAGGTTGGTATTTATCTCAGAATATAATGCCTATAGCCTAAGAATCCAAAGAATATTATGAAAACATTGGCACATTTTAAGTGAGTGTAACCCTGAAGTGAAAGCCTTTAAACAGCCGCCTATGTCCGCATACACTAGACTCCCCATTCTAAGAGATAAGCTAATCAGGGCTGATGTGGGTAGTAAAAAGAAGAGTAGACAGGGCTTTATAACTGCAAAGAATAATGGCTGTTCCCCTTGCCTTAATTGTTCAAATTGTAACAATATGATTAAAGGAGATAGCTTTAATCACCCCTTAACGGGTCAGAACTTTAGGATCAAAGGGTACTATAACTATAATGCCACCTTTGTAATATATCTAAGTGTCCATGTGGCATAATTAACATTGGCGAGACGACCCAATGGGTCAGGGATAGAATCCTACAACATAAATCAAATATTAGGACTAATGACCTTAATGCTCCTGCAGCATACCATTTTTTGAAAAAAGGCCAAACTATCTCACAGTTGAGGTTTCAAATGATTGCTTATGTACCCATTCCTAGAAGAGGAGGCAATAGGGAATTATTACTTAAGAGGCGTGAAGCCTTTTGGATAAATAAACTAGAGTCATTAATTCCCAAAGGTATGAATAGGGAACTTGATTTGAGTGTATTTATATAAAGGCTGATTTCAGGATTTATCTATATAAGTTATGTGACACATTGTACGTTGTCTTTGACTTAAGCTTTGTGTTAGATCTGCTGCTTTCCATGTCTGTTTAGATGTGTTTTAAATTGTATAAATGTATATTTTTTTATTGAAAAATAGTATATATAGGTGTAGACCACCAGGGGTCAGTAGATACAAATGAGAACCATAACGGTATAAGGTGTTAAATAAAGAGGTGTGGTCTCACCTGTCTACAGGTACTTAAGTTGGCTAATGGGTACATACACTGTATGAACATGAATAAGGGTGTTTGACCCGAAACGTTGTTCTGTTTTATTACTGTTTGCTGCCTGTGTAATATGGAATAAAGAAGATTTGGAAACTACAAGTGGTGCTGCTGTGATTTGGTCATTTGATATTATTCCTGGGTGTTTGGCAGTTAACCCCACACAGTGTGTGCACACACCTTGGGACATTTGTGCTGGATATTAGTACTTAAGTTGGCTAATGGGTACATACACTGTATGAACATGAATAAGGGTGTTTGACCCGAAATGTTGTTCTGTTTTATTACTTTTTTCTGCCCATGTAATATGGAATAAAGAAGATTTGAAAACTACAAGTGGTGCTGCTGTGATTTGGTCATTTGTCATGGAGGAGTGGAAGAGGACTCCAGAGGCAACCTGTGAAGCTCTGGTGAACCCCAGCCCAAGAGGATTAAGGCAGTGCTGGAAAATAATGGTGGCCACACAAAATATTGACACTTTGGGCCCAATTTCCACTTAGGGGTGTACTTACTTTTGTTGCCAACGGTTTAGACATTAATGGCTGTGTGTTGTTATTTTGAGGGGAGAGCAAATTTACACTGTTACACAGGCTATACACTCACTACTTTACATTGTAGCAAAGTGTAATTTCTTCAGTGCTATCACATGAAAAGATATAATAAAATATTTACAAAAATGTGAGGGGTGTACTCACTTTTGTGAGATACTGTAATCAATGTAATTCACTTCACCTGTAAGTGGTTTTATTATTGTGGCTGATCAGTGTACAGCATATATACAGTAGATCTCACTCATGAGATTTAAGAAGCAGAAATAAAGATTTTCTCTGTTCCTCACTTTTTAGGCTAAATATGTCAGATTAATTCATCTGCTGAACTGGCCTAAACCAATGTACTGATCAGTTCTTAAAGGAACTGAATGACAGGCTGGGTTTATCCCATATTATACAAATGTACACTGTAAAATATTTGGTGCTTTATAAACAAATGATATTAACGAAATTAAAATAGACTTTATTGTGCATCTCTGACATTTTCAAATAACATGTATATTTCATATAAGGTAAAATGTATCAATGTGGATCTTACGGCACTGGCTGGACTATGCAGGCCAAGAGAACTAAGAGGATCAGGAGGGGGGATGGGGTGATTGGTGTCACTATCTACATCAGATGCAGCTGCAAATGTCTCTGCCTTTATTTGGCTTTAGAATTTAACAATATATATACAGGTGGCCCTCGGTTTACAACGGTTCAATTTGCACCGTTTCAGAATAACAACCTTTTTTTCCCAGTCATGTGACTGCTATTGAAAAGCATTGAGATGCAGTGCATTAATTAAAATAGCCAGTAGGTGGAGCTGTCCGCTTGTGTTGCAGCAAAGATATGCAAGCCAAGGAAGCTGAAATTAATCAGTTTAACCAGACCTGAGCTATTGAGCAGCTTGCAAAGGAACAAGATCTTCTATATTCTATCGTCAAGATTGGAATGCATAGAAAGAACTGTTTGCAGAAAAATGCAAGTAAAGTCTGTGTTGTGTGATTATTTTATTAGGTTTATAATACTGTTTAGCAAATGTTTTTGTTCCTTTAACTTAGTTTAATTATATATTCTGTGTTGTGTGATTATTTTATTAGGTTTATAATGCTGTTTAGCATTTAAAGTCTTCATTTCAAAGCTTTAAAAATAATGTATTAGGTGTTACTTATGACAATTTTGAGAGGGGCTTGGAACCTAACTCCCTCACTTCCCATTGACTTACATTATAAACTGGGTTCCAATTTACATCGGTTTCGATTTACAACCATTCCTTCTGGAACCTAACCTCGGCGTAAACTGAGGGCTACCTGTATCAATAAAAGCAGAAACCTAGATAGAGAAATCATTAGTGGAATCTTTGAGAGTTTTTTATGTTTTTAATGTAACAGAAGTTTGAAGCTGTATTTCTTCAATAAAAATCAGAAGATTTATTTAACAGTTCTGTTTGTGAGTACGTTCCTATAAGTAGCCACTATTGCCTGTGATTTCTACACCATTTGTGTTTTTTTCTTGTTTAAGGCAAGCAACGAGGTGAATATTTGGGAGGATACAAGTCTTACCCTAGGAGTTGCCGGTGCCTCTTCCCAAGATCACGTCTGCTTCTAAATACTGAGGAATCAAAGGAGCAGACTAATTAGAGAGAAATTTCTACAAAATGATCTATCTCCTTGAGTATTCTCTGTATGCAGAAGTTGTATTACTTTGAGTAATTCTCCAGTTCTACTAGATTTGGTTAATTTAATCCCGCAACTATAAGAAAGAGCAGTACCTAACGATATGAATATTTTATTTGTTATGTAAAAGATGTTTAATTGTAATCTTTAAACTAACAGGAAGTATGTTATTATGTCCAAGTGATTCGTGAGACAACTAATACGGGAAATAGTTGGTTTATTCAGCACAGGGACACCAGTATTTCAGAAAACCAAGAATTGTAATGCATTTTAAAACATTCTCTTTTTTTCACATGGAACAGATAAAAATACTGAGAATACGTACATAAATTATGTCCCTTTAAACATTTTTGAGGTGCCTAATGAGACCAGAAGTTTGTATAATGATACTAACAAATATACACAGATAATGAACATGCTACGCTGTAAAATAATAAATAAACATGCTGCAATATGTACAGTTGATGGGTATATTGCCAGTTAGAATGACAGTGCTTCAATGTAATGATGTTATCTTGACATTTCTACTTTTTCTAAATTTCAAGTATTTTTAAAGTTCTAGAATAGTCTTTGGCCCTCACTTACTAATGGCTCCCCCTAGAAGCAGCGGATGTACAGTTACTAATGCACAAGTATTTCCTTGTGTAGCGTTGTCCCCACTCGCGCAAGGGCAGGGCCTGTCAGAGATAGCGGAGAGGTTAAGAAGCCCCTGATTCTTAAAGGGGCAGTTTACTCAAAAATGTTCTCCCCTTTAATTTGTTCCCAATGACCAACTTTACCTGCTGGAGTGTATTAAATTGTTTACAAGTCTTTCCATTAACCTTATATTGGCATTTGAGTTTATTTAGCCTGTGGTATCCCCACCCATCCTGAAAGTTTTTGGCCTCAAAGCCAAGCTGTGTTAACACAGCCAGTAGAAGAAATTATACTCCCAGTGGGTTATAGAAGAGATAATGTAATAAAATGTTAAGTTTCCATTGTTCTCTCCAAGTTTTGGGGATTGGTTTATGGACAGATATAAGATAAAGAAGCAGGTATATGTACATAATGTGATAAAGTAATGAGATCTGATTATACCTACAAGCTCAACCCATTTTATTAGGTTGTGGTTTCAAAAACACAAAATAAGCTAATTCATATACACAAATAAGCCTTAAAAAAGCAAATCTCATAAATTTTACAGCTGGTAAAAAAAAAGTAATTGGTAACACATAAAGAGAAAAACAATTTTATAGTATACTGTCCCTTTAAGTTGCGGTAAGCTAATAGCATGGACATGCTTGAAGGACTGTATCTATGGAAAAAGAGAACACTCATTTTACTCCAAAGACTGTTCGGACTTGTTGTTGTTGCTAAGTACACTGTAAAACGAAATGCATTGTTTATTGACAAAAGGTTTAATAAAAAATATTTCAATCTAAGTTGCGGTAAGCAAACTCGCATGAAAAGCGATGTCTTCTCTCTCATTCCTTATCTCATCTTCAAATGCTCTTTCTTTCTTTCTTTCTTTCTTTCTTTCTTTCTTTCTTTCTTTCTTTCTTTCTTCTATATATGCCACACTCTTGAAGTCACCCTCTTTCTGAAAAGAAAAGAAAATACCACACCCTTCTTTAATTCTAAGGACTACTACAGCAATGTGTAACAAATCCTATTATAGAACTAATGAATAATGGGTCCCAGTGTAATAAAAACTATTTTGGATCACCCCACTACATGTAATATACTGGGATAATTAACAGTAATGAGTGGAAATATATAGTATATAGAGAAGAGTATACTATTTATGTACGCACCAAAAAAAAAACACATATATTTCCTATTAAAACCTCAAATCAGATGTGTTGCTAATGAACACAATTTTTTACCAAAGATCTCCTGCACAAGTCTGGTAATCCATAGTATATAAGCTATACTAGAAGAAGGTAGAGAACAAATCAGACTGATGGCTCTTGCAAACTGCATTATGTCATTAACATACCTAATGACAGATTTATGGTCCTGTAGCCCATATTATGCCACTTCTATGCCCATGTGAAACTTTAAGTTATATGACTCACCCCTTAGCTCCCTTTTTGCCATATAATGCCCATGTGAGACCTCAAATCAAGATATTAAGCCATCTATATACCCAAAAGATACATCAGAACATATAACTAACCCCTATAGTTTTCCTTATATCATTGAATGACCAAAGAAACCATGTACTAAGGCAGGCGCAGACAAGGCTTCCGACTTGAGAACCTGTCCGCCAGGCTTTGCAGAATAAGGGCAGTGAACATACAGCACATCATTACACACAAGTGAGTATGTAATAAGAAAGAAGAACGTAGGGGGCGCCCTATCAAGAATATCAGGGAAATTATGAGTGATAATTACCCAGATGATAGATTCCCCTCAGTGAGGATAATGTTATGTCAAAAAATTGAATATATACAAATATATATATATATACACATATATATATATATATATATATATATATATATATATATATATATATATATATATATATATATATATATATATATATATATGTGTGTGTGTATAAAAAAAACCCTCAGGACTCCTGGAGGGAGGACAGATTATGGCAAAATATAATGGCAATAAATGTTAAATATAAAACAGCAATATTGGTGGTAGTGTTAAAGGTAGATATAAAACCAGCCAAAATACAATATTATACAAAATATACAAAATTTCAACACTCTAGTGTGGAGAACCCACTGAGTGGATGTGTGAGTCCAAATGGTGAAAGACAATGGGTCCTATGGTGGTAATGGTGGTATAGGTGAAATGTAATCACTGGGATGGGCACAGGCAGCTATCTGTGAAGATCCAGGCCGGGATCCAATACAGCAATCTATGAAGACAAGAAGAGACAGAAGCGCCACATGGCCCAATATTGTCTGGTCCAGAGAATAGATATGTGGATAATCAGTATAGACTCACATTTAGAGAAGCACCTCAATTAGTGCTGTTGAAGCAGTCTGGGATTTCTATTAGTCACCCAGGAGACCAAATTCCATTGTGGATGTGGTGTCTAGATAAACAACACAAAGGGACAAAGGTGCCTATATGGCCTAGTATTGTCTTAGCAAATATGAGTTAATGAGTTATTAAGATGGGTACTCACATTTGTTGTAGCATCTCCTTTGATGCTATAGAGGCAGAGTGGAATCAATATGGTCATCCACCAGACTTAATCATGTGTTTGCAGGATACCAAATAGACCAGGGGCCTTCAGTGATTCCGGGAGAGGCCTAACGCAGTAGGCTCCTCTCAGCAAAGAGTGGTGAAATAGCAATAAACAGATAGCAAGTGTCCCAATATAAAAAAACAGAGTTTTTATTTAAAATATATATAAAAACAAAGCTACGCGTTTCTCAGCTCAAGGCTGTTTCATCAGGCTTAATAAAATAATTTCAGAACACTTGCTATATATACACATAAAACATCTAATTGGTGTTAATTGGTATCACATAATGCTAGGAGGAGCTTAGGTAGCCCTGGAGACCCTATTGGCCAAAATAGAGAGAGTAATTTATTTATGTATTAATAAACAATTGTCATTTCAAACCCCTCTCATATATGGTACATTTAAACCAGTCACTAATGTGGCTGTTTTTCTATAAGCAACAACAACAATGCTTTATATCCTATCTGATAAAAATCAAATAAATATACAGATGTAAAATGTTTAATCCATAAGTATTCCCACAAAATATGAGGATGAGCTTATGATCCTATGTGTGGATATCAACTCACTTGTCTTTATGTTTATTGCTGGTAGCATAGAAAAAACCCAGATTCATGTGTTATTATTATGGTCCGGTTTCATAAATGTATGTAATCTTTAGAGTGAAACTCCTTTTACTACCTTTTACAGAGCATACCTTGATGGATCGTTTGTTGACTTGAAAAAGCGTTTGCTGGGTGTGCTGACATATTGAGGCTGTTTTGTCAATAAAAGAGATTTCTTGTGATAGTTTGGCGTGTAGATATGTTTGGTGCGCATGTCCAAAACGTCATTACTTACGGTTCAGTTATTTCTACATTCTAGGTGACCCAAACATCTATGCATGACGTAAAATCTGAATTCATGAACCATTTTAGTGATAAACTAACGTATGAGACCGATATTGTTCCCTAATGTCTGTATTGCCTTACTATTATTTTCTAGACTTCTTAGCCAATAGCGGTCTGCACCTTATGACGTGAGCCTATTGGCTCTAACGTTCTAAGTGTAGAATGGTGTCCTGTGATTTGCTTATATCATAGTAGGCGTGTAGTGAGGGAGGTCTGAGGGATCCTTTCCTTTCTATTCACTGAAGTATCGATGTATGAATGAATAAATAAATGACCCAATAGTTCACTATATCAATGATGTTTTTAAACGTGTCTTGTGTTGCTTTGTTGTAACCCTTATTCTTGGTTCAGTGTGTACCTAAAAAATTCTATATTTGTCTGTACTTAAGTCACACAGTGGCTTGTGGTATCATAGCAACCTAAAAGATAAATAGCTGAGGAATCGTTTCTCCCTTTTCTCCCTAAAAGACAAATAACTAAGGAATCAATTTTCCCTTAAATAGCATGTGAAATAGTTCTACGCTAAATGATAATGTGTATTATTAAATATTAAACACATACATACACTGATGCATAGAATATGCATACATACACTACACATAATTGCACATAATTACCAAAATACACACATACAAGCATACAGACTACACAAACACACCTATGTGAATGCTTATACGTATCACAAGTCATGCTCATATGTACAATATATAAGTGTTACCATGTTGGTGCTTAATGGTATTGTTAAAATGTGTTTCCTCTCAATACTAAATATATGTGAATGTGTTATAGTATATTCGCCCTAACAGTGATGACATGACAATGATATCTTATATTCACTATTGTGTGTGTTTCTAGGTATAATTGTTGGACTATACTACCGTAAGTGATGTGTTACTGACTACCAATATCAAATGTGTAGAATATTGGTGTGATATATCACATATATCCTATTAAAATATGACATATGTTATAAAATGTGTCTTAAAGAAAATCATAAATAATTATACTATGTGACTATCTAACAGATATATGGAATGATTTTAGATATAATACTAGATGTGTGTGTATTATGTGACTATCTCACAAAGATGTGGTATGGAACAATCTATATTCCAATTATATCATATTTAGAGTGATATGTATCTGGGTGATAAGTATGAAAAAAAAATGTTAGTATAACCTATAATAGTGTCTTCAGATGTGGGTTATCATTATGTTGCATAATTGTCATGTTAGATATATATTGTGAAGATAAAGTGTCTAGTGATAAAAAACATGTGACATTAAGAGGATATGTCGCTAAATGGTTGTAGGTCTTGAGTGTTTTATTGTTTATTTATAAGCATCTATATATGGACAGACACTGTTAATATGAGGGATCTACTGGATATTAATGGCCTCCTAGATCGAAGGCCGCTAGATCGACACATTCGTTGAGACCATCTGGGGCTAGAGTATGTAGTTTATGGATCCAGAAGGTTTCTCTGCGGCGTAGGGTCAGCATGGGATTGTGGCTATTTCGTGGTATCTGTTCAATGGGTATTATGGAAATATGCACAATGTCTAGATAGACTGTGTTTCAGAAACTTTCTTTTGACATTATACACATGCTCAGCCCACCGTTTTTTGATAGTACGCCCCGTGCGGCCCATGTATTGGGCCCCACAGTTGCAGTTTATCAGATATACCACATATGTTGATTCACAAGACATCCTTTTGTTAATTTTGAATGTTTCCCCTGTTTGATTGGAAGTGAAGACATTGGTTCCACTTTTTACTATTTTACACATATTGCATCGGGACTTTAGGCATTTAAAAATGCCATATTTGGGTAAAAAGTTTCCCAAAAAGAGTCTATTTGTCCCTGTATGTTGTTGAGGGCTCCTAATTTTATCTCTGACTATTTTGCTAGGAGCTAATTTGTTTTTAAGGGTGGGAGCCCTCCTGTAAACTACTCGAGGCTTAGATGAGATATGGTTCTTTAGAAAAGGGTCATCACAAATGATGGGCCAATGTTTATTTATAATCCGTTTTATTTCCCTAAATTGATTGTTGTAGCCTGTTATAAATAAGGGTGTTTTAGGCATATCAGCAGATGTTAATTCTATTTCTTTGTTGGCCTTTTTACCCTTATTGGTTTTTAGAAAGTACCTGTTTCGGTCATCATTTAGAGCTTTAAGATAGCCATTTTGCACCAGGTCTACCGGATAGCCTTTCTCCAAAAATCTATCTTTCAGTATAGTGGATTGACTTATATATCCCTCTACAGTACTGCAATTACGCCTGATGCGTCTAAATTGCCCATATGGCACATTCTTCTTCCAGCTGTAATAATGATTGCTGTTGAAATTAAGAAAGCTGTTGCAATCCACTTTTTTAAAAAATGTTTCAGACATAATATTACCAGTATCTGAAAAATAAAGTGCCAGATCTAAATATTCTATCCTTGTGGGTTGAATATTACTAGTAAATTCAAGGTCAAAGTTGTTCGTATTCAGGGTCAATGAATATGCCAGAGCTTCCTCATATGTTCCCTTGAATATAAAGATGAGATCATCAATGTAACGGCCATAGAACACCAGACTCGCACTCATAGGAGACCCATAAACGTGGGCCTCCTCAAATTTGCCCATATACAAATTGGCAAAGCTGGGTGCGAATCTGGTGCCCATGGCCGTGCCCTTGATTTGGAGATAGAATTGTCCCTGAAACATGAAATAATTATGATGTAGTATAAATCGAATTAGATCAATGATAAACGATTTTTGTTTTAAAGGCATATAAATATCCGTCTCCAGATACGATTGAATCACCGTCAGACCCTTATCATGGGGAATATTCGAATATAACGAGCTCACATCGCTCGTTATCCACCATAAGTCAAAATCTTTTTTGGTGACCCCCAGACTTGTCAATTTGTTTATCAGATCGGTAGAATCCTTAATAAAGGAAGGTAGGTTGACCACATGCTTCTGCAGAAATGAATCCACATAAGCAGAAAGATGGTCCGTAAGACTATCAATGCCAGCCACTATGGGTCTGCCTGGGGGATTGGAGGTATCCTTGTGGATTTTTGGAAGATGGTAATAAAATGCCACAGAGGGATTCTTAGAATATAAATACTCTTTCTCCTTTTTGGTAATAATTCCTTCGTCAAAGGCCTCCAGTAAAAGAGAATAAAGTTGTTTAGAAAAGATGGTAGTAGGGTCATTGGATAGAATTCTATAATAATTGGCATCATTAAGAATTCTATTTGCTTCCAGAATGTAATCTTGGATATTTTGAATCACTGTCCCCCCACCCTTATCCGCTTGGCGTATTACTAGTTCTTTGTTGGCACTTAAGGAATTTAGGGCATGACGTTCTCCAGGACTAAGGTTGTTTCTATATTTAGATTTTTTGGATAATTTTTCAAGGTCTTTTAGGACCATCGATTGATAAATAGCAATATGTGAATTTTTTGCCCTTGGTGGATTAAAGTTAGATCTCGGTCTAAAGTTTGTATGAATATATTTTTCAGTAAGTTGTTCAAGTAGGGTATCAGGTTCATAGGCAATTATACCATTACTTAGTCGTTCATCCATGGTGTCCACAATAATAGGCTTATTATTGGTATTTTTAAGTTTTTTCTCTGAATAGGGTAGATAGTGTTACAAGCAGCAGTCAATTCTTACACTGCGGGAAGCAAGCATAAGTTGTTTAGTACATTAAACACAAGGTGATAGCTCAGTTAACTTGAGACATGTGCCTTTCCTTCTGTTGATGGTGGTGCTGCTGTTTAGAAGAGAGAACACTGGGTTTAGCTGTCACATCTAGATTGCAGCCAGTCATTTAATTGCACAGCAGTGGCAGTAACAGCAGCCCTGTACAGTAACACACATTGAAGGTTAATAGTTCATTTTTTATCTTTGCACCTTTCACAGAGAATAGTTGCAATTGTGCAATTAAAGGAAAATTAGACACTAAATACATGAACCTCCTTCTTAACCTAGGTTGCACTGCAGGTATCTGAAGGAGAGTTACTGCACATGTGCAAACAAGTCAGCACTGGAATGTAGTGAAAGACAGATTTCAATATGGCAGCATTTAAAACTAGAGGGAGATGGTGAATAACCTCAATAATATGTTTATAACATTTATTTAGTGTTTAAAGGGACAGTCTACACCAGAATTTTTATTGTTTTAACAGATAGATAATCTCTTTATTACCCATTCCCCAGTTTTGCATAACCAACACAGTTATATTAATATACTTTTAACCTCTGTTATTATCTTGTATCTAAGCTTGTAATCTAATCTTTTGACAGACTTGCAGTTTAGCCAATCAGTGCCTGCTCCCAGATAACTTCACATGCACGGGCACAGTGTTATCTATATGAAATACGTGAACTAACACCCTCTAGTGGTGAAAAACTGTTAAAATGCATTCTGAAAAGAGGTGGCCTTCAAGGTCTAAGAAATTAGCATATGAACCTCCTAGGTTAAGCTTTCAACTAAGAATACCAAGAGAACAAAGCAAAATTGGTGATTAAAGTAAATTGGAAAATTGTTTAAAATTACATGCCCTATCTGAATCATGAAAGTTTATTTTGGCCTAGACTGTCCCTTTAACTATTTTATTGTGTCCCTTTTCATTTTATGTTTACAAGTATTTAAGCCTTCTGTTATTTATCAGAATTTTCAACAAGATATTTACAGTGAGGTTTTACATGTAAATGTATTATTCATTCGGTGCTGTGATAAGGACACATTGTTGTATTACATTTTCATAACTGTTGACATATTATTGAATACTGTAAATCCTCATGCACAAATACATAAAATGAAATAAAGATGGAAACATTTGGTTGGGGGGAAAACGTACTCATTGTACACAATTGCCAGCTGTCTTTATTTGGGACTTAAAGTGTTTCAAAACAAAACCTAAAAAAAACAGATTGTCTGCAAACATGCTATGGAACAATGAAATACCCATCAAAACTGAGAAGAGGACAAATCAAAAGAGCCAAGTGTTGCATTTACATATTCTTATAAAATAAGTGCACAACAGAAATAGATCACTGTAGCCCTAACTAAATACACAGCACTCAGTCATAAAATTGACTAGATATTGGCACCTTATGGAATCTAAGAACAGTACATAAGGCCAGTGATTTACTAACAGAATGTTAGTACCAAAATGGAAATTCTTAACCAATTGGTTTCTATGCTGTACAATGATTTGCACCCCTCAAACAGCTAAAATAGTCAAGGCCGGATTGGCCTACCAGGATACCAGGAGATTTCCCGGTGGGCTGCAGCAGCTGGGGTTGGAAAGCTACTATTTAAAGGGGAAATTAATAGATGCAGGTGGGCTTTATAGTGCATATAATAACAATCTGGAACTTTTTTTAATACAAAATAATATAATATAATTCTGAAACAAAATATTGGGGGAAGGAGTATCCCTGTACTCCACTTTGAGAAAAAATGAGGTGTGCACATAATACTAAGTAACCAGAAAATAGGGCTGGCCTCTAAATTTTCCAGGGCTGCTTATTATTCCCAGTCCGGCCCTGAAAATAGTAACCCTAAGCCATTGCACCCTGCATTCTGAAAGCAGTGCTGTTTTCTTAAACTTAACATTCAAAAAGAAAGAAAGAAAAGTAGTAGTGCTGGCACTAACAAGAATGGCTGAGTGGAACACAGCTCTGCATGTAAAATATCAGAGCCAGCATGGACCATTAAGAAAGGTTTTATATGGCTAATTGTTGTTAGTCCATCTGTTGCCAAAGACAACTGCAAAATATTGTAAAACAATGTGTTGTGTAGCAATCTTTGTCAACCAAAGGGTTAGCCATAAATTGAAATAACTTGATAATCCTTTGGTTCTCATACAAGGTAATAACACACTGCTGTTCAGTGTATTGCTGTCCTCAGCTGCATTAAAGGGATTGAAACTAGTCCTATGCACTGATTAGATTGGTTTTGATTAGAGAACTTTTGCTGCTGACATTATATATACAGCACTATTTTATCGGCACTATCTTTATTTGCAGCATTTTCCGCACCAGCACTGACATTTAATAAAAAATTGATTACAGATTCAGAGACCAAAAGGTGGAAATGTCACCATCTTTTATCAATATTATACAACAATAAAAGTCAACAGATGGATGAAATAAATAATATAAATAACAAAACCAGTCATCCATTTTAAACTAATTTTTTCTTCTTGCACAGACCTCACCTGTCATATGGCTAGATCACGTTGCCGTTGTAAACTTAACAGCGGAGAGTAAGAATAAAAGTCTTGATTTATTATCAAATAACCAAGCATTTTGGACTTCCAGGGTCACTCATGTTAAATTAGCATGCAACACAAATAAGCTGATCACCCCTTGGGAGAGGTAATTGGCTTAATTTGTAGGGAATTCTTCAAATAATAAAAAAAAAAATATATAACTAATATCCCTGGCCCTGCAAAGGATATCACATTCTCCCTCAGGGACTTAAAGGGATAGTAAACCACACCATTTTCTTTAATGATTCAGCTGGAACATACAATTTTAAACAACATTCCAATTTAATTCTATTATCAAATTTTCTTCATTCTCTTGTTATCCATTGCTGAAGGGACAGCATTGCACTACTGACAGGAAGCTGAAAATATATATTTAGCCAATCACAAGAGACAAATGTGTGCAGGCACCAATTAGCAGCAGCTCCCATTAATGTATGGTATGGGCGTATTCATTTTTTAACAAGGGATACTAAGAGAACGAAGCACATTTGAAAATAGAAGTGAATTTAAAAGTGTCTTAAAATGACATGCTCTATCTGAATCATGCAAGTTTAATTTTGACTTTCTTATCCCTTTAAAGTTCCATTAAATACATACAGTATTTAATTGCATAATCAACAAATGTGTAATAAAAAGACAATGCAAAAAGAACTGTCTGAATTTCGAATGAATTTTTTTCTGAAAAATCTCAAAGTTAGCTGAATTTTCCTTCCCCTTGCATCATATGACAGCCATTCACAAAAAGCGTATATATATATATATATATATATATATATATATATATATATATATATATGTATGGTACCTCAAAAAGTGTGAATATAAATAGATTGTGCACGTTTCGAGAATGAAAGTGAATTGAAAAGTTGATTATTATTGTGTGCTCTATCTGAATCATGGAAGTTTAATCTTGACATTCCTTTAATCCATGTCAGGAGTGCCCTTGTGGTGACAGGTCATTTAGTGGAGACTTGGGAGGGCTTGGGCATATGAGGAGACTTGTATAATAGACTTATTATAAGTGACATCATCTAGGTGTGTATAACTGCTTAATATGGGGAGAAACCACAGCAAAGAAATGAAAATAAATAACACTCAAGAGGATCGTGCCCCAGGCTTGCAAAGCAAAAATATTTTTTTTATGTTTTTATTTTACAACATATATTTTGCATGTGTACCTCATCTGGAATATTGTGCACATTTATGGAGGCCATGGCCTCTATTTATCAAAGTCTGGCAGACCTGATCCGACAGTGAGGATCAGGTCCGCCAGACCTCACTGAATACAGAGAGCAATACGCTCTCCGTATTCAGCATTGCACCAGCAGCTAACAAGAGCTGCTGGTGCAACGCCGCCCCCTACAGACTCACAGCCAATGGGCCACCAGCAGGGGGGTGTCAATCAACCCGATCGTACTCGATCGGGTTGAATTGCGGCGATGTCTGTCCGCCTGCTCAGAGCAGGCAGACAGGTTATGAAGCAGCGGTCTTTAGACCACTGCTTCATAACTGGTGTTTCTGGCGAGCCTGCAGGCCCCCAAATCTCCAGAAGGATATAAATAAACTAGAAACTGTCCAAAAGAGGGCTACTAAAATGGTACATCATCTAAAATATAAAACATACAAAGAAAGTCTCTATGACCTAAATATGTATAGTGTAGAGGAGAGAAGAGAAGGGCAAGATGTGGCATGGTAGAAACATTCAAATATATGAAGGGACTTAATAAAGTGGAAGCTGAATGCATTTTCCACAAAAAAACTATTCCAAAACACAGGGTCACAATCATAAGTTAGATTGAGGGTAGCAGATTCAGGAGAAATGTGAGGAAGCATTTTTTTTATAGAAAGTGTGGTGGATCCATGGAATAAACTTCCGATACAGGTGGTAAACACAGGGACTGTAAAATAATAAAAAAATGCCTGGGACATGCATAAGGCTATCCTAAGAAAACAGTAACATGTAATATGGGTAGATTTGATGGGTCTTTCTTATCTAATGTCACATTCGTTGTTTCTATCTTTCTATGCAGATTTTTTTAATATGAGGCATAAATAACATGACTTGTCCTAGCCCTATCTAATATGTTGACACTTACTTCTACAGTAGGGTACTAGGTCTCAGAATGTGCTACTTTTCATTATACCAAATACTCACATACAGTATTGCCTTTAAAATAACTATTATAATTTG
This sequence comes from Bombina bombina, assembly GCF_027579735.1. Lineage (NCBI taxonomy): Eukaryota > Metazoa > Chordata > Amphibia > Anura > Bombinatoridae > Bombina > Bombina bombina. Next base: position 686,382,158 of record NC_069499.1, read on the forward strand.
TAGGAACTTACATTCTTCCCCACATCAACTACACAATAGCTATTTGACATATGGTACAAGAAACCACAATACCTCTCCCAAGTGACTAACTTCATAAATGTCTACACAAGTTACTGCAAACCCAAAGTTTTTGAAACACAAGACCACCTCTGCTAATCTGTGTAATACAAATGAAACCTTTATTATCATTCCAGATAAATGACATAAATGTGTGTTAATAGTAAGGAACTAGACAAGTATTGTGAATATACAGTATAGATGACATAAATGTATGTTAATAGTAAGGAACTAGACAAGTATTGTGATTATACAGTATAGATTACATAAATGTATGTTAATAGTAAGGAACTAGACAAGTATTGTGAATATACAGTATAGATGGCATAAATGTGTGTTAATAGTAAGGAACTAGACAAGTATTGTGATTATACAGTATAGATGACATAAATGCAGTGGAGGCTCCTCTATAGGAGCACTTGAGCATGTGAACCCCCTGACCCAAACCTGACCCCCCTGACCCCTGATAGACAGAAAAAAAAAGAAGAAAAAAAAAAGAGTGAGAAATAAAAAAAAAAATATTAAATTTTTAAACCTTTTTTTTTATTAAATAAAAAAAATCTTTCAGGCTCCACTGTGTTTTTAATATAAAACATTAAAATTGCACTTTTAAATCTATAGGGTCAGTGAAAGTGGAATGGGCTTTTGCCTAATACTTCTATCTATCGCACATGCTGTGCAGTGCAATAGATAGAAGTATAGGCAAAAGCACTTTCCACTTTAAAACTGCATTGACTGCAGCGCCACCTACAGGCCAGCCCATAGCCTTCTTAAGAGCACAGCTCTTAGTGTGCGGGAGCCAGCTGTCACGTGACACTCGCACACTAAGAGCTGTGTGTATGTGGAAGGAGGAGGAGGAGCATCGTGGGCTTCCGTTCAGAGACAAGGTAGAACAGTGTAGCGCGCCCGCATGCAGCAGCAGTAGACAAGAGGGCGAGGCCCGGGAGGCAGCCTGCAGTCACCAAGTTAGTAAGTCTTGACTGAGACAGTTAACTTTAATTATTGACATAGCGGCAGCCAGCAGGGACAGAACTACTACAGCGGTGGGGCTCTGGGGGCCAACAAGCAGAGCATCAGCAGGCTGCTGTTTGTATATGTCCCTAGCATTATATCACACAAGTAAAGACTGGAGAGGCAGGCTAATGCAGGCTGTACAGTATGTATTTATTTTTAATTGTCAGCCTGCCTGGGTGAGTGGGTGTTAGATGATTTGTAAGCAGCAGCATTCATTGCAGAACAGAGGAAAGGAAGCACTGTGCAGAGGCAGTGACACTGTGCTGTCTGAGTTCAGTTTCGCTTTCCTGCAATCAGTGACTTCCTTCCCTCCCAGGCTCCCAGTGCACTCTGCGCAGTGTTACTTTTTAGAAGTGTAGCTGTGTGTCTGTTTTCTATGAGCTGTCACTGAGCTCAGCTCTCTCTGTCCGTGGTGCTGTGGGTGGGGGAGGGGCATCTTTGCTCAGCACAGAGGCATCAAAGTAAGAGCCGAGGGAGAAAGAAGAAGGGAAGCCCAGCCCTGTGGAATGTCATTATATCTAGGCTGTGAGTGAGCCATACATTTCTTGTTTCAAGTTTTTTTTTAAGCTTTTTGAACAACTTGTTTAAGCACATTCATTGTCAGAGAGGGCTGCCTGCAGTGCACTGTCTAGCAGATATGCAGCCCTCTCTGACAGTCAAGGGGCTTAAGCTGTTTGTTTAACCCCTTAACGACCGAGGACGTGCAGGGTACGTCCTCTAAAAAAATACCCTTAACGACCAAGGACGTACCCTGCACGTCCTCGGTGTGGAAAGCAGCTGGAAGCGATCCTGCTCGCTTCCAGCTGCTTTCCGGTTATTGCAGTGATGCCTCGATATCGAGGCATCCTGCAATAACTCTTAGTAGCCATCCGATGCAGAGAGGACCACTCTGTGGCCCTCTCTGCACCGGATATCTATGGCTTCCATCGTTGGTGGGTGGGAGCGTGTGTGGGAGGCGGGTGGCGGCCATCGATTGCCCAGATGATGTAGAGGGGGGCGGGATCGTGGGCGGGGATTCCCGGACACGCGCACAGACGCGCGCACGTGCACAGGGAGGCGGGGGCGGGCGCGTGCACGGGGAGGGAGCGGGAGGGAACTGCTACACTACAGAAAACAATGTAAGTAAAAATTTAAAAAAAAGGGAAAAAAAAGGTCATCAGTGAATGTTGGGTGCTCTGTGGAGGGAGGGAAGCTACACTACAGAAAAAAACGGGTGGAAAAAAAAAATAAAACCATTTTTTTTCTCCAAACTGGGTACTGGCAGACAGCTGCCAGTACCCAAGATGGCCCCCAGTAAGGCAGAGGGGGAGGGTTAGAGAGCTGTTGGGGGGTATCAGGGAGGTTAGGGGCTATGGGGAGATTCTACAAAGCAGCATATATAAATATGCCCCCCCCCCCAAAAAAAAAAAAAGAAAAAAAAAATACCTTTTATTTTAGTACTGCCAGTACTTAAGATGGCGGGGACAATTGTGGGGTGGGGGAGGGAAGGAAGCTGTTTGGGAGGGATCAGGAGGTGTGATGTGTCAGGTGGGAGGCTGATCTCTACTCTAAAGCTAAAATTAACCCTGCAAGCTCCCTGCAAACTACCTAATTAACCCCTTCACTGCTAGCCATAATACATGTGTGATGTGCAGCAGCATTTAGCGGCCTTCTAATTACCAAAAAGCAACGCCAAAGTCATATACGTCTGCTATTTCTGAACAAAGGGGATCCCAGAGAAGCCATAATTGCACAAGCTGTTTGTAAATAATTTCAGTGAGAAACCTAAAATTGTGAAAAAATTAAAGTTTTTTTTTATTTGATCGCATTTGCCGGTGAAATGGTGGCATGAAATATACCAAAATGGGCCTAGATCAATACTTGGGGTTCTCTACTACACTACACTAAAGCTAAAATTAACCCTAAAAGCTCCCTACATGCTCCCTAATTAACCCCTTCACTGCTGGGCATAATACACGTGTGATGCGCAGTGGCATTTAGCAGTCTTCTAATTACCAAAAAGCAAAGCCAAAGCCATATATCTCTGCTATTTATGAACAAATGGGATCCAAGAGAAGCATTTACAACCATTTATTTCATAATTGCATAAGTTGTTTGTAAATAATTTCAGTGAGAAACCTTAAGTTTGTGAAAAAATTTGTGAGAAAGTGAACAATTTTTTTTATTTGATCGCATTTGGCGGTGAAATGGTGGCATGAAATATACTAAAATGAGCCTAGATCAATACTTTGGGATGTCTTCTAAAAAAAAATATACACATGTCAATGGATATTCAGGGATTCCTGAAAGATATCAGTGTCCCAACGTAACTAGCGCTAATTTTGAAAAAAAAGTTGTTTGGAAATAGCAAAGTGCTACTTGTATTTATGGCCCTATAACTTGCAAAAAAAGCAAAGAACATGTTAACATTGGGTATTTCTAAACTCAGGACAAAATTTAGAAACTATTTAGCATGGGTGTTTTTTGGTGGTTGTAGATGTGTAACAGATTTTGGGGGTCAAAGTTAGAAAAGGTGTGTTTTTTTTCCATTTTTTCCTCATATTTTATAATTTTTTTTATAGTAAATTATAAGATATGATGAAAATAATGGTATCTTTAGAAAGTCTATTTAATGGTGAGAAAAACGGTATATAATATGTGTGGGTAGAGTAAATGAGTAAGAGGAAAATTACAGCTAAACACAAACACAGCAAAAATGTAAAAATAGCCTTGGTCCCAAATGGACAGAAAATGGAAAAGTGCTGTGGTCATTAAGGGGTTAATAAGCATATATATTTTTTTACTGTTAAGTCTCTGTCAATAAAATTGTAATGTTCATAATATCAAAATTTTGCAGTTAAAATGATGTACAATATATTTTTCATAGACTGCTACATGTGTGTGTATACAGTATATATATATATATATATATATATATATATATATATATATACTGTATAATATATATAAATACACACATACAATTTATTTTTATATAATTTATTGCTCTTAATCGCTGTTAATGTTAAAATAATTAGCCTTTTTTCCACCTCAGTCCTTATCCCCACCCCCTGAAAATCTTGCACAAAGTAAGTTTGTTATGCAAGCCAGCATGTAGTAAGTAAGTAATTAACTATAATAGCATAGGTCATATTGTACACCCTACAAAAAAATTT